>NC_086179.1:83282314-83583618 GCF_023053635.1 Elgaria multicarinata webbii | reverse complement strand
GGAAGGACCACTTCGGATCCAAAACGTTGAGCTCCCAATACACGATTTTTACTGTTGTTTTAATAGTTGGATCATTTTTGAAAGAAAACAATTAAAACCATTCATTTACTTCATTGAACACCAGAGTTTTACTCTCTTTTTAGTACCAGTGTTTTTGTGTTTCCCCCCTCTTTCTACTCTTGCACAAATGATGGCCGAATTTGTGTAAATTCTGCCATCATTTGCATGAATTGCTCGGGCAGTTGTGCAAATTGCAGGATGAAACATGCAAAGCTAGAGTTTGAGAGAAAGCCTGCAGTTTGGCTCACAAATGCAAATTGAGTTCGACACGCTGCAGAACTCCATCAAGTCAAAAGAGAACTGCATTTTCCAGTGACAGACATCCCTAATTCTAGATGACGTTCCATGAAACTGATGAAAGGGACTCAAGTCCACAAAAGCTTATTCCTTAACAAATATCTTAGACTTTAAGGTGCCACAAGACTCCTTTGTTTTGTTTTGTTTTGTTTTCTGCAACAGATTAACGTAGCTACCCCACTGAGATTTTTTGTGTAGAACTTTACTCTTGCACATTTGTGAGACATCACAATAAATGGATCTCAATACAGTCATATATTGGTTCACTGCAAGTTCACTTTTTGCTGAATTTTATCCATGCATAAGTGTGCACCTGTGCATCAATAAAACACTACCCACACATCTCTTGATGCAAATATACATCAGTCCTCATTTTACAGTATTTTGTCAATGCACAAATGCTCAGTGGTAATGTGGGGGAGACACAAATTGAGTGAAAGAAGTGGAAACCTTGGCAAACTGTGCATGTACAGTGCCCTGGGCATCATTTGAAAATTGAACCATGGAACGATGGGGGATTCCTAACGCATCCTTTCCACTTTGAAAGCAAGATCATATAATTCATAACTTCAAAATCTGGAAAGAAATCCAGACAAGAGGAATTTGGGAGCATCCTTGTCTTTGATGCCAATTAGGACCAAATTTGGATCTTCTCTCATATCGATCCCAGCAGCATGATTAATAGCCTCTGCATTCAGCTAATAGAAATAAACATCCTTTGATGTGCACTCTCATTGTCTCTTTTAATAGCTGATTATCTTACTTCTTACTCATCTGTCGTTACCAATAAAATAAGCGCTCTGTTTTCCCTTTTAGACATGTGAGAAATTTCCACGGCAAACAGTATATTCCCCAAGTAGAAATGGATTGCTGCATGACAAGGAACTGCACCACAGTGCAAGGCCAGATCATAAACATAAAGAAGAAAAATACCCAAGGAGACCTTTTAAATGTTTTTCCAATGTTTGCACCTCCGTATGCTTCAAACATCCTTAATGCTGAGCTCTGTGTCCTGCTGTAAAGTGCATTGTTGAAATGGAGCCCTTTCCCTGCCTACACTTGTATTATAAAGATACCCATCTGCACACGGCCTAGTGCAGAGGCGGACTAGACATGATGGAGGCCAAACCATATGTTCGAATTCAGTCAGAATTTATTTCCAATATGGCGGGATGTGGGTTGGGATGTATGGATTTTATTTAATCCATTCTGTGTTTTTCAGATCATTATTATTATTATTATTATTATTATTATTATTATTATTGCATTTATATCCCACCTTTCCCCCCTCCAATTAACCCAAGGCAGCATACATCCTCCTCCTCTCCATTGTATCCTCACAACAACAACCCTGTGAGGTAGGTTAGGCTGAGAGTTTGTGACTGGCCCAATGTCACCCAGTGGTTTTCCATGGCCAAGCGGGGACTAGAACCCACATCTCCTGACTCCCAGTCTAAGGCCTTAGCTAGACCTAAGGTTTATCCTGGGATCATCCCGGCGTCATCCCTGTTCATGTAAATGACACAAAGAGGATCCCAGGAGCAGGCAGGGACGACTGCACCACACTGGCTCAGGTTTCATTCGTTCCATCATCCACTCACTGATGGAGTTGGATTCCCCCATCCCTTGGGAAGAATACACAAACAGTTCTGCCACAATTTATGAAACTTTCACTGGTATGTCATGTTTTGTGTATTTTCTTTCCTCAGCATAAAACCAAAGAGCAAAGCACACAAAAGTATAGTACTACACAGCACAGGCCGAAGAGACATCAGAGATGTATGGAATATTGTGTTTTTCTTTTTTAAAAAAATGGTGTACACATTTTCACATATTTTCCAGTAATTTACTTATTTTTGTATCACTGAATATGCATAAAACTCCATGAAAGTAAATAAATAAATAAATGGTTGGCAAGTCTGTGCATCTCAGAAAATGCTGGTCCACTTAAGAATTTGTCAGTTGAATTTATAGAAATCCAAAGTTGTGTGAATCCATTTTGGATTTCTCTGAGATTCTTAGGTATGGGAGAGGTCAATTTGAACCTGCCTGTAATTTCAGATCTTCATTGGAGGCCTTCTTGCTTGTCCCATCACAAAAAAATGTTAGGTTGATGGGTACATAAGGGGGGAGGGTGAAATTTGCATGCACAGTAATCCCTTATGAGTGAATTTCTCCCACCGAATTTCAGGTAAATAGGTGCCAGCTGTTTTGAGCCTTTACTTATTTATTTATTTACTAGCTGTACCCTGCCACGTGTTGCTGTGGCTCAGTCTGGTTAAATTGAAAAGAAAGAAAAGACAAAGCGGATGTTTCCAATATGTTTAATTTCACAATGCTTGTGGATATACAATATTTTTATTTGTTCCATTGTCTGTGTAGACATAGAGATTGTCTGGTTTGCCGACTCTAGAACACGCAACATATAATTGTCCATGTGAGAAGCAATCTGTGTCTAGATCTAAACCGCACAATTCTAAAGATTGGCCCTGAGCTTTGTTGATGGTGATTGCAAACGCCAATCAAATTGGGAATTGCAATCTCTTAAATTGAAATGGCATATCCGTTGGAATCATAGGAATGCGAGGAATGAGGACATCTTCACCTTTGAAAGGTCCTGTCAAGATTGTTGCGTCTATGACCTATAAGAGCAAATAGGAGAGAACATGCAAATAGGAGAGGAGGCAGAGGCAGTGGATTGGCCTACTGTTTGGTTTTTAAAAAAGGATGTTTTTACGGTGAGGAGGTTAGTGGAAACTCCTGGCAGTTACCTTTCTTCAGAATGTGTAACTGTCACAGGTGTGACATCTATATTCACTCAGCCAATTGTGAGAGAACATGCAAATAGGAGAGGAGGCAGAGGCAGTGGATTGGCCTAATGGTTGGCGATGTCACAATGACCTATAAGAGCAAATAGGAGAGAACATGCAAATAGGAGAGAAGGCAGTGGATTGGCCTACTGTTAGCGATGTCACAATGACCTATAAGAGCAAATAGGAGAGAACATGCAAAGAGGAGAGGAGGCAGAGGCAGCGGATTGGCCTACTGGTTGGTGATGTCACAATGATCAGCAGGACTGGTTTTGAGGAGGCCTATTTCTTCGATTTTAAGACAAACCTTTGACCCCATATAGAACATAGTTACATAACAACGCTCGCGTATTCGAACGCAACGCTGTGTCAAAATTTCAAAGCAATCGGTGAAGAACTTTCGGAGATATAACGACAGTAACAAACGGTCTTTTTCATTTTTATTTATATAGATTTATTTATTTATTTATTCATTTATTACATTTTTATACCGCCCAATAGCTGAAGCTCTCTGGGAGATTATTTTTTTAACTTCTATATTTATTTGGCAGAATTTGCCCCTGGTGTGGGATCAAGCCTACCAAGTTTCAAATGAATAGGTGCAGGGAGAGGCCACCAAAGCTCTTCTGATGTTCCTGCTCCTGGGAGATGAGGCCTGTGATATTTTGCTTCAACACACACACACACACACACACACACACACACACACACACACACACACACCTGCCATCAAAGCACTGGGATTGGGGAGCCCCAGTAAAACCATTCATTGTGATTGGAAGCTATAACTGCCAGTCACAAAACGACACCCCATAATCTCTCTCCCTGCTCTGCATTTTCCTTACAGGGAGAGCTTAGGGAGAAATGAGTACGCTATTATTTTTTTAGATCTGTGTCCCTCCAAATCTCAAATTTTCAGGATTCTTCAGATTTGGATTCAGTCCACTTTGAAGGAGTCCCGCTTTTTGGCAGACATTTCCCAAGCCTGTCCAAATCAGCCCAATTCGGTTGGGCATTCAGCCATATCTGCCTCACACCGCGACTAGCAACCCTATCTTCACTAAAGAGAAGCCATCACAGCATTGCAGCAGCTGGGGGAAATAAATCTATTTCTATTTCTTTGCAGTCTGTTTTGCGGAGGAGATAAAATGTATTATTCTCCAAAGACCACAGGTGTCGCTGCTCTGTAGGATGCTGGTTATAGTGAACCCTGCTGTTCCTTTCATATCAATCCCCGCTCAAAGGTATACTTTTTTTTCTTCAAAGGAGCCATTTGATTTTATGAGATTTCTTGAAAAGACTGCAGTTGGTTTAAACATGCCTGCAAAGAGTTCAGCGATGAACAGAAACAGCAAACCAAGGCCTTCTGTTATTTTCAACCATTTCTGCATCATGTTACATTTTCTGATGCCACTCCCCCCACCCCACTGCACTTTATCAAAAGCATGGGAGGAAGACAAATGACGGAGGTCTTAGAATGCACATTCCCCTTAGGGAAGAGTTCATCTGATGGCTCCTTTCATTGGATCCAAGTAACTGTGCAGGTAAAGCTGTCTGTGGTGGGATAGAGTGATGGGGAAAGTATTCCTGGCTTAGGGTACAAACCTATGGACTGTGCCCTTGCTGCTCAGAAACCCTGAGCAGACTTCCAAGATACCTATGCCCTGTCAGGCTGACGCCAGCAGGCCAGGAGCAATGGTGGAGGCGATCTTTGACTCTCCATTATCTGATCTCTTTTATTTTTGCTAGATGGGCTTTGTAGCCTGTCTAGCAAGGGCACTTTGGAGGAAGGAGGACAAATTGTATCCTGGCCTCTCCAGTTCCCTCCCCTCCCCATCCACTGGAATGCCTCCCTTTCTCTCTGTCCAAGGTCAAGTTTCTAACCTCAGAGACACAGCCACTGTGGTTCTCTCCGTGAGGAGTCTGGGGGGGGGGGTCAGGGGGTCAGATCTCCAATTCCCCTTTCAAAGTTGGAGCCCTGCCTCCAATCATGGAAGGGGTTTCCCCAGCCATCCTACGGTCCCTGGGATGCTCGCACAAGGACCTTAGAATGGCTCTCTTAATCCCGTAGAATTTAAGGCCGGCATAAAAGTGGGGAATCCCATGCCAAAATATTGAAGACCATTAAATAGGGTTGAAATTATTATTATTATTATTATTATTATTATTATTATTATTATTATTATTATTTTAAAAAAATCTGCTCCGGGGAAATAGCAACATCTGTTTTTGTCTGTTCAGGAGACAGAGCATAGTAGGTCATGGAGCCTGATTGGCTCTGACATTCCAGGAGTGGGCCATTAAGGCTGATCACATGGGTGCCTGTATGAAGGCAAGCTGATAAGAAAGCATGGCATGGAGTTAACACAATGGTATAACAAGGTAAAGGACAAGATGGCATTCATTCTGCTCACGCTCCCATTTCCCATACAGAAATCTACCAGGCTGGAAAGTTGAATCTGGCTCCAAGGGTGGCAATGCAATGCCCATGAGAGCAGCAGGCTAGCTCAGGGAGCTGGCTACCTCACACTGCCTAATAGTAGAGCCTGCCCTGAGGTGAGACAGAAGCTTAGAGAGGTAGTTGTTTTAGCATCTGTACTTGAAGTTTCTATGGATCTTAGGCTATGCCTTATTCAGCAAAAATGTTCTTTCAGGTTTATTAGACTCTACAATGCTTTTTCAATAAGGGCTTGTCTAATTGGGATAATTGATGGAAACGTAACACACCTAATGCTTCTTTTATTCATATAGCAATGGCCAATAGTTGCCTCATTATATGGATAAACTTTGTATTGGAACAGTTTTAATGTTGAATGATGTTCATGTCCTCCTAAATTATTTACTGGTTTCTTGGAAGTTAACATGCAGATGGATTTTCCAAGCCCTTATGACAGCCAAAAGAGTGATATTACAAAATTGGAAAGATAAATGCTCACCTCTCATAATGCAATAGACCCGAGGACCTAACAAAGCTATCAACATTTGAGCAGGTGGTATATAGGCACCACTCCTGAGTGGATGAATAATATATGGATATTTGGTCTGCTTTTCTTGAAACTTATGCATAGTTCTCCCTTTTAAAATAAAGTTATACTTTTCACAATTTGTTTTTGTTTTGTTAAATTCACAATAAAAGTCAAAAAGATGTATTATTACTATTATTATTGTTATTATTATAATTATTTGAAAAAACAGACATAGTTCTTTGTTCACATCTTTGAAAATGTCATTCTGGATGGGTCCTTGTGGATTTGCGCCCTTTGTGCATTTTATGATGCAAATGACCAAATGTAACCACCGGCTCTCAAGAAGCATCTTGCAAATAGGGGATGATAAAATTCATAAAGCCCTAAACTACATATATGTACATGAGATGTTTGCTGTAGAGTTCTATTTTGTAAGATACGGTAGTTCTCTTTGCTTCCTTGGCCAGTTTGTTCATATTCACTAGCCACAAATCCAGATGTGGAAAAATCACCATGCTCAAAGCTTTAAATGGTCGCTTTGGCTTGACAGAAATCATATAAATTTTCCCAGTCAACACTATAAAATTTCAGTTGTCTTTTGGTTCCAAAAAGACAGAGAGAGAGAGAGAGGTCATGAAAGTAGATCTTTGATTATCTCAGTGGGTTCTGTCTTCCACACAAATAAATTAATTCTTTGACAGGATATATCCTGATGGGAGAAGAACACAGGATAATTTAAAGTCCTGCAACCTTCCTCCAATAAAATGGTATTTATTCCTAAGATGGTGGCTTTATTCTCTGGAACTTTACTTGGCCCCATTTTAAACCAAGTTCAATGCTGTTATCTAACACATGCAGCTTTTTTTAAAGGTGAAAATGGAAAGAGTATTATTGATGGACAAGCGGAGTTGTATCCAGGTAATGTTTTCCAATTAGTCATTGCCTAGATCTATGCAAAAGCCTTCAAGGAAAACAGCTGGTGGGCAATATTCTCATAGTTCATGTGGTGAATGGTGAACTCAATCAGGGGCATGAGTATGCTTTTGGTTTCATGCATGGGGGTGGGCAAGCGCAGAGGACTTTGTGTTCATTTGCAAGTCCTGCCAGAGAGATGGTAATGATGGTCACTGGAGATGCGATGGACCTGCTAACGTCACCCTTACCCACCCCCAAGGGCCTGCATGCATGTATTACCCCAGATCAGGCATCCAGTTGAGAAGGGAAATCTTTGGAAGAGCAGATTTGAAAGTGGATTGGGCACACTTCTAAGCCCACTCCTTCCCTCCTCCCTATGTCTGCATTAAGAGAGACAGTGTGGTGTAGTGGCTATCCTCAATTGACTCCATCCCATTTCCACACCAGTTTGTGACTTTTTAAGACTGCATGGAAATGTGTATTCATTTGCATGTGTATTTCTCCTAACATACATATTTTATATAAAAAACACCCCATTACTCTCTCTCTCCCTCTCTCTCTCTCTCTTTTTTATATTTCTTTTCATGGATATACTCATTTCAATGCATACTGATCTCTAATGCATGCTTTTTGGTACACATTTCTAGATGGGTGAATTGCACTACAACATTCTGAGAAGTCCATATACATAGACTAAAGGATAACTGTGCTCTGGTTTGCATACGGATTTGGGAAGTGTGCATTTGCTCAATTTGTAGCAAAATGTGAACAGAACAAAATGCTCCTCCATCTTTACTTCCCCCCACCCCCACCCCACGTTAGCCTTTCCTTCCAAATTTTCTTTTTGTACTTTTGCAAACCTTGGGCTTACGTCTGTCTTGTACGTTTTATTTCATTTGATTGTATTTTGTTTTGGCACGCCAGACGTCGTGGAAGTCCGGTTGTGCTGCTTGCCATCCATAGCAATTGAACAACTTCATTTGATTAGGACTATTTGTGCGGAGAGTTAACAAGCCACGGGGGACTTGGCGCATGAGCTAAAGTATGCCCTCTCGCATCAAGCCCGTGTTTTCCTACAGCCTGCTCGCTGTTGTAAGGTCAGAGGCTGTGAAGCTGTGGTTAGTGAAAGAAATTAGTCATGAAAACAGCCAAGCCCAGTGGGGATTCATAAAGGCATGAATCAATTCCACTTTTTGTTTGTTTAAATGAAGTTGGCCTACAAAAGCCGTAGACTCTCTTAGTGGTACCATCCCTACTTTGGAACGGTTCCTATTAGATGCATCATGTTGACTAATGCTATTTGTACCGTATGAAACATTCCAGGCCAGTTTATGAGAGATTTGGGATGATCCCATAGAAATGGAAAATATGCTACACCCAGAACTGGAATTGCCCCTGCTTTCTGGCAAAAGTTGCAGAGCTTTTCCAAGAAGAGGGTTGAATGGGGAAGAAGATCACCAACCAATTAAGCGAAGGAATTTACCACCGTTTTTGTAAATCTGGTAGTGACTTGGGCCAGTTCTACACCTTGTGTCAAATCGCTACGATCCCATCATAATAATACTACATCTGTCTTGCACATTTATACCTTGTAGGACACACAATGACATTTGTGGTGGTATTTTGGATAATGTCAAATAAAAAGCCGAAAAAGCACTGGCACACTGTGAGCCAGTGTGGTGTAGTGGCTAAAGTGTTAGACTGGGAGTCAGGAGATCCGGGTTCTAGTCCCCACTCAGCCGTGGAAACCCATTGGGTGACTTTGCGTCAGTCACAGACTCTCAGCCCAGCCTACCTCACAGGGTTGTTGTTGTGAGGCTAAAATGAGGAGGAGGATTATGTACGCTGCCTTGGGTTCCTTGTAGGAAAAAAGGCAGGGTATAAATGCAATAAATAAATACATGAATAAATAAAAGAAAATAACACTATGAAAGCAGTATATGGAATGTGTAATGTGCCCCAACCATTATCAGTGCACTTTAGTACCTCTGTAAAGCAGTAGTGTAGATCAGGCCACTGTCTGAAGGCACATGAGGCAGCCACTTTGCTGAAGCTAAGCAGGTTTGGGTCTGGTTAATGCTTGGAAGGAAGACCACCTGGGAAAACCACGTAGCCACCTTGAGTTCCATGATGGAGCAAAGGTCGCATATAAATGTAATAAAATATGAAGTTATTATAGTATATGTTGGGCAGATGCTGAGAAGACACATCCAGTTACAAAATCAGTGCAGGGCTCTCCTCATTAACCCCTGGGTGGTAGAGCAGATAGAAATAGATAGGCCTTTATCCGAAAGGATATAGGGTAGTCTCCAAGAAAGAAAAAGAGCTCAATCTAATGGAATCAGTGATACAATAACAAACATATGAGATCAATACAGAGCATTTCTAACTCCAGATGTCTCACCTTTAGCACTAGCAATAAATGGGGCAGGATTTCAAAGGCCAAGAGAAACATGAGGGTTTTTTTTTTGTAAATGGGTAAGAGCTAGTATAACTAGCTTTACAGCACAACCCTATGCATGGAACCAATGGAACCAATTACCGAGGGAGGTTGTGGGCTCTCCCACACTAGAGGCATTCAAGAGGCAGCTGGACAACCATCTGTCAAGTATGCTGTAGGGTGGATTCCTGCATTGAGCAGGGGTTGGACTCAATGGCCTTATAAGCCCCTTCCAACTCTACTATTCTATGATTCTATGTCTACTAGGAAGTATGTTCCACTGTATTCAATGGGGCTTTTGCTCAGGTAAGTCTTAATACTTCAGTCTTAATAACTGTAGAATTTTATAAAATGATCAGATTAGAGCCAAATACTCAGCTTCCATTTTTTTCAGCATCTGCAAATAGGAAGTTACATGCAAAATACAATAAGAGGTACAAATATGAATTGGGCATTGACACCTTTTGAAAGGTGAGGGAAAGCATAAGGGGCCACAGTAATCTATAGTAATAAAATGTGTGTCTGTCTGTCGGTACCATTGCGTCAAGACCATGGAGGTTGGGCACTTGAAACACAGCATGCGTACTGAAGGAACCCTAGCGTTATGCAACTCTGGATTATTATGTTTTTAAAATGCAGGAGAATAGAGTGGACAGACCCTTCCCTAAGCAGGGTTTAGGGCGGCACTTTGGCAGGGGCCATACCTAGGAGTGCCAGTGGGCAGGACTTTACTAAGACCAGGTGAAAATGATGTGTCCAGCATTGACAGCTGTGTAAGTTTACTTGAAGTTTCTCTGCATCAAACCAAGGATTAGTCTAACTCATGTGAAGCAGGGTTCATTTGCTAGTATATAAAATAATATTGGAAACAACTGATATGTGTTATCTTGTAAAAGCAAAATTGGGAGAGGGAACTTGAGATGACAGAATGACAGAAGCAGAATGGAGGTTTATATGTGAGAAGCCAAAGCAATTCTTGGGGGACATAGCCTTGAAGGAGAACTCACACATGCATAACAATTGCAAAAATGTATTCAAATTAGAGCTGAGCACAAGAGGCCTCTCAAAATTCTCCACCCTCTTTGTTGGTAGAGAAATTGGGCAGACAATTTACCGAATTTTTCCGAGGGGAGGAGAAATTTTCCAGCTATTTCTCACAGGTAGGCATCACCATTGGCAAGGATTGTAGTTTCTTTCTTCTTCTTCTTCTTTTTTCTGAAGGGTTTTTGTGTTGGCAGCCTGGCCCCCATTTTGCATCCTCCACAAAGCCCCATATACCTAGCATCACTCCAGGGCATTGAGCTGGGGGAATGCACAAAAAATAATGATGAAGAAAATACAGAGAAAATTCTGAAAAGTGTCCTTTTATTTCTAAGTGGTAAGAAAAGAAAAATCTTAGGAATTGCCTGAAAGTTTTCTTTCCCCATGAAAGGGGCTTCCATTTTTCTTCCTCATTCTTATTCATAGTTTATTTTGAATATGTGTTGTTGGTGGTTTGACCTTACATAATCACTGTGAGGTGGTTGAGAGTACTGTCTCTCTCTATATATATTTCTATTACTTATCTCACTATTGCTCTACAGTCTCCCAGGCTGCCTGCACTTCCTGATCTGAAAAGGCCTTATAGGAGGAATAAATTCATGATGTCATCTCCTGTGCAAGAAGTCTGGGAAGCCAAGGAGGCTACAGGCTGTCAGAGAGATGACTGTACAATGAAAGACAGGACACCCACACACACTCCTCAGCCCAAGAACCCTGAACCAAGCACATGACAATTTCTCCAAAATTTCTTCTCCTTTGAATTTCTTTTTGAAAGCAATTTCTTTCTTTATTTATCAAATTGAATGAGAATGGTTGAACATTTTGTGGGAGAAATTTTCGGCACAGCCCTAATTCAGATGAGTCGGATTTATTGCTAGAGATGTGGAAGAGCAATTGGTACACTTGCTCATCTTTGGTAGAAAAATGTATTGAGGTAAGAAAATCCTGATTGGAGGTTGTTCAATGTATTAAAGATACTAATGGTTATGAGATACATTTAAATCCTGAACAGCACTGCTAGGACTAAGTGGCCAGGTTAGAAAGGAACATGAAGCATTATAAGAAGAGCCGTACTGGATTGGACCAAGGGTTCATCTAGTCCAGCACTCTAGTTCACACAGTGGCCAACCAGCTGTCGATCAGGGAACCACAAGCAGGACATGTTGCAACAACACCCTTCCATCCATGTTCCCCAACAACTAGTGCACACAGGCTTACTGCTTCTGATACTGGAGGTAGCACATAACCATCAGAGCTAGCAGCCATTGATAGTTTTCTCCAGGAATTTATCCAACCCCCTTTTAAGGCCATCCAAATTGGTGTCCATCACTACATCTTGTAGTAATGAATTCCATAATTTCACTATGCGCTGTATGAAGAAGTACTTCCTTTTATTTGTCCTGAATCTCCCACCAATCAGCTTCATGGGTTGACCTGAGGTTCTAATATTATGGGAGAGGGGAGGAAGTTCTTCTTATCTGCATTCTCCACATCATGCACAGTTTTGACAGATTGGAATATGTTGCTGATGAATAAGGGCAGAGCATAGAAACACCTCTGGGAAGAAAAAAAATTCCACAAACACTTTTAACAGAGAAACTGCACTTTATTTAGTTTTGGAATCAATACAGGCCAAATGACTTAGCACTAATGATATTCTGAAAGTTTCATGTATTTATTGATTGTAGCTAGCTGTAATTAATCAATGACTCATTTATTCATTTATGTATTGAACTTAAGCAGTTAGGCATATTATGTCAAGTCTGATTTTGTTATATTAAAAAGAGTCCATAATTTGACTAAGGTATGAACTAAGAGATTAAAAAAAATTGTAAAATGTCCTCCTATCTTTATTTTTTATTCGCAACATTTGAACGCTACCCTATAACACAAACTTCTCTGGGTGACTTGCAATAATTAAGTATAAAACCAATAGAAATACAAAAATAAACCATAAAATCAACACCAGTATAAGTAATCAGCACAAAATAAAAAAGTCCTGTCACTGCACCCTTTATGCACCCTTTTCCACTTCCAGTATGAAGTGAACTGCTTTGTCAACAAGCCCACAACTCAGACATCCAATTTGGGGATGAGAAAAGGACTCCCACTCCCCAATATGGCAAATTAATGATTCATCAAGTATTTGCCACAACCTTAATTTGGATCTGCACTTTCCTATCTGCATCTTCCCATGTTGCAAAATCAATTTCTTTTAAAACTAAGAGCAGTTTCAAAAGCAGCTTGTGATGTGGTATGAGGGAGGGGTGTCTGTTATTCATCGCAGAAAAAGCTATTGTCTACTTCTGAATTCAGCCTTTCAATCCTAGCTGTAGAGTGAGTTCCAAGGAGCCAATTGTGTGAGTCACTTTACAGTCAGGCCCAGCACCCATGGGCAGGTGCAGAGGTCAAAGTATGGTAGCAGGCCCCACTGGCCCTGCTTTCAGTTGGCTCAACAAACTGCCATTGAATGTTTTCCCCAAAGCCCCCAATGTAGTGTCACTCCAAGCCACTTCATGGACACCGTTTGCATAAATGAGCATTTAGAAAAACGAACAAGCTGCCATTTTTTAAAAATTATTTTCCAAAATGGTTTCTTGGCAAGCGATTGGGTGGCCCAGCACCTATTGCCAGGCACTTGAGGACCACACAGTAGTTCCAAAGACCTGAACAGGGGCAGGTGGACAGTGGGGGTTTGTCAAGCAGTGCGCGCTGCAGACTGAGGTGATTCTGTCCTTCTGTAGTAGAGTTTCCGTCCTTCTGTAGTAGCTGCACCAAGCAGGAGGGGCGCCTACACTTCCTGCAGTCATGGGACAATCCCAAGACAGTGGGAAGAATTGGGTTTTCCCAGGGTTTCTTTATCCCTGGGAAAACCCGTGCCCATCCCCCCTGCCCCCGGGAGTCCCTGTACATCATTCAGCCATGACCAGTCCGGACTATCGGGCTGGTGTAGAAACAGCCAGAGAGAGGAAAGGGGGAAGGAAGGGGGAGGAGCAGGAAACCACACTGTAGGCTACAGAGATCCTAAAACTAGCTATGCCCTTGATTTCCATGCATTAAGTAGCTAACTGCAAAAACAATCCCTTTTGTGTAACTTTCAAATGAAGTTGGAGTATTCCCAGCGGTACCTTCCCACCACTGCTGCAACTTAAGACCATGGCTAGCGACAACCAACGTAGGAGGGGGAGGGCATTTTGCTGAAAGCCCCATCAAAACTGCAGCTGGCCCTGACTGCGGTGCAAAGTGTTATGAGCTGAGGTGGCCATGTGTCCTCTTTTACAGAGGAAAGACCTCTATTTGAAGTGCTGTCAGAGGATGGTCTATTAAAAGTCATCCTCTGTTTGAAGGGCAGTCCAGTACAAGTCCAATTTGATGCTAAGTAGATGTAAGAAGGGAGATCAAGGGCCTTGAAGTTGCCCATCCACAGTGATCACCTGGACAGCAGACAGAACAAGGCACACAAGTCACCTGGTCTGCTGTATTCCTATTTAAATTGCAATAGTAATTATTAAATTTCCATATCTATCTATCTATCTATCTATCTATCTATCTATCTATCTATCTATATCCAGTGTGATGTAGTGGCTGAAGTGTTGGACTGGGATTCGGGAGATCCAGGTTCTAGTCCCCACTCGGCCATGGAAGCTCACTGGGTGACTTTGGGCCAGTCACAGACTCTCAGCCCAACCTACTTCACAGGGTTGTTGTTGTGAGGATAAAATGGAGAGGAGGAGGAGGATTATGTATGCCGCCTTGGGTTCCTTGGAGGAAAAAAGGTAGGATATAAATGGAATATAATAAATAAAATAATAATATGCACATTTTATGCCAATAGGTATCCTCTTTTGTTCTTGTTTTTCGTGATTCACAAGTGGCCACCCTACAAAAGGACTGAAGAATATTATAACATTTTGGACAGACAATCAGTGGACAATTTTTGTCACACTATCCCAAAGTCGTAGGAGGAGATTTCAACCAAAGGAGGGTTCCTCTGTGTGACAGCAATGGTACCATATGTTGAATGGTGCAACTATTTTGCTACCAGAAACAATTCACAAATTGAAATGAAGCATGCCCCAGAGAGCAAAGCACGCTCCTATGAGCTGACAGCCTGGTTGATTTATAAGGAGAGAGGCAAGGTAGCAAATGTGTGAAGTGTTACCATATGATAATGAAAGAAAATAAAAAATAATAGTATATTAAAATGTGCCTAGGATATGTATAGAAGTGCCATTTCACTTCCGCCACAACACTATTATATGAGAGTTTTAATTCAACATGTATCATTCTTACATATGGTCTAGCAATGCTTCCGTGAATGTTTATCTTGGCTTGCGATATGCACGTAACTCCAAATGATGTACCAGATTTTTTCTTACCCATCATGGATTGATCTGTTTTTCCCGTCATCTTTATGACAACAGTAAATCATTGTTAAACTGTATTTTAAAGGGATAAAATTGCTTGTTCAAACAGATGCCAGGGCAAAAAATAATAAGCCAGAAATTCAAACAACTGTGAGCAGTGAATTGAATATCAAAGCTCTCAACAAAGGAATATGATATATAGCAAGTTACTCTTTTAATTGCTTTTCCAACTGATGTGAGAACTTGTTTTTTAACAGGTCAGTAAAAATACATGTATTTTACAAAGATCCCTTTCAAAGTGCTCTTTTGTGGCTCAATTTATTTGGTATATGTCTATAGTATTTTTCAGTTTGATGCAAATGACCTTGCTTTCGTCAACATTGTGCCATCCCATTTAACAAAGCACACCCAGGTTTGTTAAAGTCCTTCACATTTGTGTCCCTTCAAGCATCATGGAGCCCCAACTCTGAATATTTAAGAGGTTTAGGTTGCAATCACATACATTTTTAGACAGAAAAAGGTCCTACAATTTCCAGCATGGCCCAGCCAGCCAACTAGCCAGCCATAGGACTGTGCCCTTAAAGAATTAGAGCACCATGTGTATATATATATATATATATATATATATATATATATATATGTGTGTGTGTGTGTGTGTGTGTGTGTGTGTGTGTGTGTGTGTGTGACCTTTCCCCCCATTAAGTTAGAATGATTTTCAACTGTAGGACCTGTATTCCTTGATTAATCTCTTCAATAACTTTTGTTGTTCACCATGGGACGTCACATCTTGGATTTGCCATTAAGTGTGATTACAAGTTATCTAAATGGTCATGTGTTTTATCAGCCAAATGCTACTAGCTTCCCTTCTATGACTTCTCCTATAAAGTTTCATGGGCAATTATGAAAAACAATATTACAAGTTGGAGCTAAAATGAACATGGCTTTCTCTTGTTGTCCCAACTACCACCAAAGTACTATAATATATTTCTAAAAAAAGAAGACCGCCCAGTAAATCCACAGTGTTAGGAAATGGAGAGCAAGTGCATAGAGAAAAATAACTGAAACCGCTATGTATTTGTGCCTGATGTGAACAATCCTGCACCTTTTTGTATGAATGAAATCAAAGATGAACATTTACAATATAGTTGCTTCTGCTGTGGTATAGTTTGGCAGAACCAAACATAGGTGTATGCAAGTGGTGTGCCAGGTGTGCCCAGGCACACCCTAATGTCTCAAGCAATAAGTGCCAAATTAGGGGGCCATTGAGTAGGGATCCAGAAGGGGATGCAGACGTGGCAGGAACAGTCCTCTGGTTGCCCACTGGCTACCCCACTGCCACCAACAGCACACTGTTGCTCAAGGCAGCAGGAATGGAAAGGAATCACTCTGCTGAGAGCATCTCTACCAGGAGCCACACTTTGAAGAGGCCAGAAGGAGGGCTCTTGAAGGTTAATACCACATCTTAAGCCCCTCTTCTGGCCAGTGTCACTACAAATCCCACCAATGTTGGGGCTTAAGGACACCTATCCTCACTCTCCCCCCCCCCACCTGCAATGGCCCTCCTGTGGTCAGGCAGGTTGAATGCGGAGTAGTCCATCAATGCCTGCAGTGTTTAATAAATAAATGCATAAAAATAATATCCTTTATGACTGAGTATTCAATAAATGCTCACCTTTAAAAAAAAAACCTGGGTGCACACCCTAAAGAAATGTGCTGTGCATGTGTATGGAACCAAATTATCAATCTCAATTCTATCAAATATTTGTAGTGTACTTCAGAAACTATGGCCTTAGCTAGACCGGGCTTTATCACGGGGCGAACCCCGGGATTGTCCCTTTGCATCCACATTACACACAGGGATCCTGGGATCAGGGAGGGATGATCCCTCCTTTGCCCTGGGATAGAGCCCTCCCCTTTGGGCCAGCTTTTTCCATGGTCCCAGGCTGAGCCCGAGACCGTGGAACATGTGGTCCGTTGCCGCGGTTTGACCCAGCTCTGCACGATTCCTTGTTGGGAGCCGCACATGAGGCGCAGCGCTCCTCAGGAGTGCTGCGCCCATCAGGGGTAGGGTGGGGGGGGGGGAGCATGGAAATTAAGTTATTTTTTTTAAAAAAACTACCTTTAGCGCATGAGTGTTCGTGCGCTCCTTCTTCTTTAAAAATAAAAAATGGCGGGCGCACCTCTCTTCCTGAGGTCATTGCGCCTCATCTGTAAATGGAGGAGGGATCTTGCATTAATGGCTGTGCGAGATCTTCCCTACTCCGTCGCAGACTATCAGGTAGGTCTAGCTAAGGCCTTTGTTAGGCTCTAGATACCTCATCAGGCTCCTGACGGGGCACAGTATATGGCTGTGGGCTGCATTCAGCTTGGTGAATCACAAGTCGTGCAGGCCGGCTCTGCATCATAGGAATTTATTGAATGTCCATAACACCATTCACCTTCAGGTAACAGGGACAGGCAAGAACAGTTCATTCAACATTTGAGTCTTTATAGCTACTCCCCATTTCCAGACCCAATGACTTAAGACCCAATGACTTGGAGCCCCTCTGGCCTCTATAAAGTGCTGCATTAAGTCTCTGGGAATCATCCTTCAGCATGTCAGAAACTCCTCCTTCCTTTCTTCTCAGGCAGGACTCTCATATCCTCGCTATTCCAGACATCCAGGCTTAAGTCCGTATTTGGCCACACGCCTGGCCTTTCTCCCTGGAGAAGCTCTACTAGCCCTATACATCTTTACCAGATCTACTGAGCTTCTGCTGGCTCCTTCATCCTGGATGGTGGCTTCCCAGTTTCTCTCTCTCTCTAGCCAGGGACTGACATTTGCTCTCCCCTTTCTTTCTCTTCCTTCTTGCACTGAGGCCCAGCTACCACCAATTAGGCCTGACACACGATAGTGTGCCTGTTGATATTATTTCCTGACAGAGTTGGCTGCAGGCAAACCATGAGTATATCTCATCAGCACAGAGCAGGGTGTCAGCTGAGGGCTGGAGCTGCTTCTCCTCACATCCTGGCAGAATCCCATCAGATTTATATATATATATATATATATATATATATATATATATATATATATTACATTTTTTATACCGCCCAATAGCCGAAGCTCTCTGGGCGGTTCACAAAAATTAAAACCATAATAAAACAACCAACAGGTTAAAAGCACAAATACAAAATACAGTATAAAAAATACAGGATAAAAACCATGCAGCAAAATTGATATAAAATTAAAATAGAGTTGGAACAGTAAAATTTAAATTTAAGTTAAAATTAAGTGTTAAAATACTGAGAGAATAAAAAGGTCTTCAGCTGGCGACGAAAGGAGTACAGTGTAGGCGCCAGGCGGACCTCTCTGGGGAGCTCATTCCACAGCCGGGTTGCCACAGCGGAGAAAGCCCTCCTCCTAGTAGCCACCTGCCTCACTTCCTTTGGCAGGGGCTCACAGAGAAGGGCCCCTGTATAAGGCAGCCCCACGTATAACGCATTGCAGTAATCCAAATGAGAGGTTATCAGAGCATGGATAACTGTAGCTAGGCTATCTCTGTCCAGATAAGGGCGTAGTTGGTATATCAACCTAAGCTGATAAAAGGTGCTCTTTGCCACTGAGTTCACCTGTGCCTCAAGTGACAGTTCTGGATCCAAGAGCACCCCCAAACTACAGCCCCGATCCTTCAGGGAGAGTGCAACCCCGTCCAGGACAGGGCAAACATCACCTCGCCGGACAGATGAACCACCTGCTAACAGTACCTCCGTCTTGTCTGGATTGAGTCTGTTTGTTAGCCCTCATCCAGTCCATTACCATGCCCAGGCACTGGTTCAGAACAGTCACTGCCTCACCTGGGTTTGATAAAAAGGAAAGGTAGAGCTTTGCAGTGGTTCCACTGGTTCCACCATAAATCTGACCTGCAAATCCACCTTCAGATTCTGCATTTTAAAACTATAGTTCAGCATCACCACCACCAATAAATGAAATTCTTTTCTTTCTAGCCACTTTTTCAAGTTTGATATTGAAGAAAGAAGCTGCTATCTGTTAGTTGACTCTGCTTTTGATTGAAGATATTCTGGGGGGGGGGGGGAATCTTCCTAAAATACAGGTTGGAATTCTGGTCAGAAAATAAAAGAATATATTTTGAAAAATCTACAAATAATAAATGAAACTCCCTAGTTTCATGGGTCCTGGCTCTTGTATTTTCAGAAATGGAGATTTCTGAAATGCTTCAGTATCCCAAATGCTTCACCATTCCAAAATGCATTACACCACCTTGACTAATTTATGCAAACTGCAAATCTCCATTTTGAGACTGGGTTCGTCTACTGCGGACCTCATGGCCACAACACCTGGCCAAATTTCTCAACTTTGCTGTTTCTTCTCCTTTCCCCTGCTTTTGTACCACCTAGCCTGACAAAGAGAAGCTTGCACACTTCTAGTTGGTCCTAATAAGTTTGGTTGTTCCTATTAAAAGTATTGCACAACTGGGGTGGGTGAAATCTCAGAAGCAAGGAGGCTGCTCTAAATGTAGAGGTTCCCTGCATGGTTTAGAACCTGTGTGATGAGGACATGATGGGATCAAGAAGCACGGTCTCTTCTCTCATAGAATCTCACTCTCTTCTCTCATAGAATCATAGAATAGTAGAGTTGGAAGGGGCCTACAAGGCCATCGAGTCCAACCCTCTGCTCAATGCAGGAATCCACCTTAAAGCATGCCTGACAGATAGTTGTCCAGCTGCCTCTCATGTGATTGTGTGAGGGAGAACTACCAAATAGGGCCAGCCTGTGTTCATTTTGAAATGTTATGAGGGTGATGTGACATGATCAGTGGTGCCATCAAGGAGTCCAGGCCCCCACTCAACAGAATAAGCAGGAAGAGCCTCCAAATGAAGCAGAATTGACTTGCCACATTTTGAAGGAAGTGATGTAATACATATTACCATCTAAGGAAAGACTATTAAGGTAATACACATTAAAATCTGAAGAAAGCGATGGTGGTGGGGAGTAGAAGACTGTTAAGGCCAGAGCCAAAAATTATCTAATTGAACCACTGCTTCATTTTGGCTGGGACCAATTGCCATTTAGTGCCGCCCCTCCCAGAACTGTCTCTATCAGCAGCTAGTTGCCTCAGAGGGAGAAGTGAGACACTGGGCTGGTTCAGAAGACACCTTAAACCACATCTTTAACCATGGTGGTTAAGCCAGAAAGCCAGTCCGTGTTCAGAAGACACCTTAAACCACGGCTTTAACCATGATGAGTCACTCAAAAAGCCTTATTCACCGTGGTTAAAGCCATGGTTTAAGGTGTCTTCTGAACGGGGCCAGTGAAGCTTCTTCCAATGCTGTGGCGGAGACCAGAAGCTACCTTGGTTCCTCTCACCCCAGAATGGTTGTCTATAACTCCCCTATGGAATGATACTATGTAATAATATGAAACAGTGGCTGCCTGCATTTATTAATTTTCCTCTTCTTTTCCCTTCCCCTAGTACTTTTGTACCATATCTCTTGGATTGTAAGCCATTACTAAATCACAGGCACATCACACCCATCTTTAACGGGTAACTAGTTTCTGGGACACACTTGGGGCTATAATAATATTTGGACAAGAAATCCATACTGTATGAGCCCATTCTCCTTCCAGATTTGAGCATCGTACATCAAAGGGAAGTTTGAGGGCTTAATGCAACAGAGTAGTTACTTTCCTTTGTCACATAGATGAAGTTAACACACTAGAACCACATGTTTCATTCCTGTGCTAACCTTGGCTGTTCTTCTGTTAGCAAAATGCCTTCCAGATGCCATCAGAACTGTTGCCAACCTAATCAGAGTTTAGACTACCTTAAATTGAAGAAGAAAAAAGCACCCATACATTGTTTAAGGCCTGAGCTAATCATCTGAGATCAAATTTTAGGGCCATGTGTTACAGATACTGAAATATAAAACATAAAAAGTCCAAAGCTGGCTTTATTGCAATTTTATGATGCCTTGATATGTGTTTGCACTCTTTTATGTTTTTAAAGGCCTTTATTCTGGGAGCTCAAATTCTATAATTCTGTTTGCCATTTACGTTCCGTTTCCCCTTGGTGTTAGGGGCGGGCACGTTTAGAAAACAGGGACGGTGATCATTCTGTGGCACCGTTATTTGGTGACAGATGATGCCTGAGGCCTTCCACTGAGGGTTCTTGTGGTCTTAGTGGGGGGATATGGGTTACCTGTGAGGCCAACTCATCTCACTCCACCCGATACCTTGTGGATCGGGGGGGGGGAGTGACACAGGAAGGCCTGGGGGTGGCGATCAAACAGACGCCACTCATCAAGTCTAGAATGTTTCGCCTGTTAAAACGCCTGCTAGTTGATGGTGTAGTTAGAGCCCGCCCAGTGCTTCCTTTGCAGATCTTGAATAAATGTGGCCCAGATTTGAAACCATACTTTCTGGTCTCGTCTCTCTATTTCCACCCAGCCTTTCATCCGCCTGCAAGTGTTTGCACTGTTGATGTGCCATAGCAAAATAAAGCATATTCAGAAAATATCTAAACACAAGGCATTTCCGGTGGGCTGCTTGATCAAATGGGAACTGCCAACCTTAGTTTCAGTTATTCCTTTTCTGAAGGAGGTTGAATAGGTCTGCTGCTTTGGCTTCAGATATATGGGGTTGAATCCAGATTTAGTCATACAGAGGGCATGTCTACACCATGCCTTATCCTGAGGGTCATCCCAGGATCATCCCTGATCTTGGAGGCAGGGAGGTATATGATCCCAGGATCATACACCAGATCCCGGAGGCAGGGAGGGATGATCCCTCCATTTCCCTGGGATAACTGGGATGGTTTTCAGCCTGATTTTCCCCACGTTCTCAGGATTGTCCCAAGTAAACACGAGGAGGCATGGGGCATGGAGCTCTTTGGGCGCTCTGTGCCCATCCGGGGTGGGTGGGAAGCAGGATTGGGTGGTGTTTTTTTTTTAAAAAAATGTAGTTTTGCGTTGGAGCACACGTGTGCTCATCTTTGGTAAAAATATATATATATAAGGCAGGTGCGACATCCCTCGTTCCACCCGGGATGTTGCACGCACGTCTATCCAAAGGGGAGGATCTCACAAGCAGAATATTGTGAGATCCCCCTCCCTCCCTCCCCTGGTCTAGACATGCCCTTAGAGTAGACCGACTGAAATCAACGGGGCTTAGTTTAGCCATAATTAATTTAAGACCCATTAATTTCAATAGGTCTACTTTAAGTATAACTACATCTGGATCCAACCAATTGACAAAGGGCAGGATCCAATGCTGCCATCCTCCTATGCCATTGACATTGTGCTCTCATAAGGGATCTGGTGCAATGCCAATGGCATTGCTGGGGCGATGGGATTCTCCAGAAAACCTGCCACACCAGCATGCACAATAGGTGCTGTTGCACTAGACATTGGTTATGTTAGTGCTATGTCAATTGCATAAGCAGAGTGGCAGTATTCCCACTGTTGTTGGTTTGAAGACAGATCATGGCCTAATCTACACCAAGCGGGATATTGCACTATGAAAGCGGTATATAAAAGGTAGTAGCCACACTACTGCTTTGTAGCTGTACTGAAGTGCACTGAAAACTGTTGGGGCGCATTGACACAAACCATATACCACTTTCATACCGCTCTATCCTGCTTGGTGTGGCTCCTGCCATTTATATACTGCTTTCATACCATTTTCATAGTGCAATATCCTGCCTGGTGTAGATTAGGCCAGAGAGCACCGCACAGTCTGAATGGAGGCTATTCCCATTTGCTGCCTGAGGTAAAAAGCTAGGTTTATGACCCCACAGAGGTCGAAATGTGCAGCTCCTGTCACTTCTCTGTTGTCGCTCCGACATCACTTCCTGAAAACAGGAAGTAATTAGGCCCATTCAGTCCAGTAGGAGAGAGCAGCAACTAAACTTTTCCTGGGTTGTTTTGCAGCGCAACAAAGGCCAGAAGGGGCGGAAGATGCATGAGAGGCAGACGATGTCATGTGCGCAATCCGTGAGTGTCCAGTAACGAGCGTGAGGTAAAACGCTTGTTGGATGGAGCTTGATACCTCTGGCTACTTGTTCACTGGCTCTCTACCTGTCAAGCAAGCTTGATTAATGGTTTAATTTGTTTTTAGCTGTGTATATTTATTGTTTTATCCTGTTTGTATGATTTTATCTATACACTGCCCTGAGATCCCAGTGATATAGGGTGGGATTTAAATGTTTTAATAAATAAATAAATAAATAAATAAATAAATAAATGGTAGCAATGATGAGAAAGAGGTTGAGGAGCAACAGGAGCTAGTGATAATGGAGGCGAGAAGGTGGACTTTCTGAGGGAGGGCCCCCCCATTGAGGGTCCTCAAAAACCTGGAGCAGGAACTGTGTCAGACTAAAGGCAAAGGAGCATAGTTTTTTGTGTGTGTTTTAAAAAAAGAACTGCAACCCTGATATATATTTATCCTGAGAAATGGGTTAAACCAAAAATTTTATGAGATGTCAGTTCGTCAGTCACAAGACTAGCCTACAGCATGCTCAGACTGAAGTGGAGAGGCAGCTTATGTGAACTTTAGCTCCTGAAAGAGAAAAAGTAAATTACCCAAGCTCAGCCTGCACTTACCCAGAACTACTCTATTTCTCACATGTGTTGAGGCTAATTAGGGTGTCTTGGGATAATTCAGGCAAGTGACTGTGTTGCAGCGCTGAATTACCAGGAAAAGTCTGACTGTGCAGTAGAAGGAAATGGTGTGATAAAATATTCTCAGATCACAATTCTCTAGTGTTAATGGGGGTAAATTAGAACCAAGGTCATATGAGAATGAATCATTAACACTATGAGAGGAAGTGAGACTTCATAGAATTTTGGACAGATGCACACTCCACAGTTATGCAGTTCCCTTTGCTCAAAATACGAGAACTCCTGCTCACCTAATGAAATAAGTCAGCAGCAGGTTTGAAGGCAGAACCAGGAAGTATTTCTTCATAGAATGCATAATTAACTTAGGGTGCAATCCTATGCGTGTTTAGGCAGAAAAAAGTCCTACAACTCCCAGCATGTACCAGCCAGAAGCAAGAATTACCAATGTGCACCATAGAACAGACCTACTGATGGCTATTAGGAATGATAGGGAACCTCAACATGCATACCTCTAAAGGCCAATTCCTGGGACAAACAGGAGAGGATTGTTAAGAATATAGGAACGCAAGAAGAGCCTTGCTGGATCGGAACAAGGTTTCATCTCATCCAGTATTCTGTTTATACAGTGGCCATCCAGCTGCCCATGGGGAACCCAAAAGCAGGACACAAGTTAAATAGCACCCTCCCAGACATCTATGTACAACTGGTGTACATAGTCATATAGTCCCTGGTACTGGATGAAGCACATTGCCATCAGGACTAATAGCCATCGATAGCCTTATCCTCCATGAATTTGTCCAATCCCCTTCTAAGGCCATCCAAGATGGTGGTGCTCACTACATCTTACGGAAGTGAATTCCATAGTTCAACTATGTGCTGTGTGAAGAAGTACATCCTTTTATCAATCAATCAATCTTTATTTACAGTCAACAGGCCACCATTACAGTGTATAAGTACACAGACATTAATAAAAATACATGATGGTAAAAAAGAAGGGATATAAAATCTGGAAAAATAGTAATCAGTAGGTTTAAAATAATGATCAGACATCCATGAGATGTCTAATGAGAATAGCCCGATTCAAAAATTTGGCCACTTGCTCAATAATAGTCTTATTGGCAGCCTGAAATAAGATAATCATAAGAGACTCAGAAGACATACTTCCTTTTATATCTCCTGAATATTCCACCAATCAGCTTCATGGGATGACCCTGGGTTCTAGTAGTGTGAGACCATGGTTAGACCAGGCCTATATCCAGGGATCATCCTGGGATCATCCCTGTGCATCCAAATGACACACAGGGATGACCCTTCCATTTGCCTGGGATAATCCTTACGTCTAGCTAAGGCCTAAGAGAGGGAGGAAAATGTCTCCCTGTCCTCTTTCTTCACACCGTGCACTGTTGCCCCCATACCCTTCATGTGAATGTCACAGAACCATTTGGCTATCAGCCCTTGTCAGAACTATTTGACTATTAGCCCTTGTTAATGGCTGTTAGCCCTTTTCAGAAATAAAAAGCTGAGCTATATGGGACTTTGGTCTTAGCCAGTTAGAATTGCCTAATGCTGTTGAATATTTCACCAAGTGATAAGCAAACGGAGAAAGCTTTCCATGTTTGTCCAGCGTTTGGAATGCACAAAATATGCAGATGATTACAAGATTAATCTGTTTGACTAGAAGTAGCAGAAGGAAGGCTTTTCTCTTGTGTACATAAATGTGACTAATGAGACTTCATCCTCCTCCCTGCCACACAACCATTTCCAACCACCGACTCTGGACAATGCTAAATGGACGGCTCTGCCGCACTTTGCTCTGTTGTTTTATTTACAAAAGTTAGGATATCAGGATTTTCAGCACGGCCATTGTTTATTGATACTTTAGTGACATGGCGCAGTTGCATTTGTGTGGTCTGTAGTCATTTACCGTCAAGATGCAGAGTAGCCCGCCAAATACCAAACACATCCAGTTGACAGATGAGCTTAATACTTTGGTCTTACGTAGGCTTTTTTTCACCCCAACATGGCATTAAGTTGGAAGGGCGTAGAGACCTCCATTCATAATAGAGAACAAAAAAAGAAAAACGTGAAAATACTTTCCTTCATCACAAGATTATCTTGAGAAGTGGAATACTTTTTTAGCTTTGTTTTCAAAGGCTGCATATCTGGCATCCTGCCCATGGAACTGGCCAGCTTTACACCATTCTCTGTACGGGGAAAAAGAAGAAAAAGAAAAGAGCATCAATGCAGTAACCATCAGAAAATACGGATTTGTCAATCCCGAAGTCATGTCTGTCCAGATGTGTCCTACCATAATAGCCACAAAGTTATCTGTTTTCATGCATCCTCTTATGGTCTCGAGGGGCATGTCTAGACCTGGGGATATCAAGGGGATCACCCCGGAATCATCCCTGTGCATCCACATGACACACAGGGGATCCCGGGGGCAGGAAGGGATGATCCCTCCCTTGCCTCAGGACATTGACCTACCCTTTAATCACATTTTTTCTCATGGTCTCGGGATGATCCCAAGACCGTGGGAGGTGTGGCTGGGCATCTCATTTTCGACCCGGCTCCATGCGAGGAGCCGGGAACTGGATATGGGCCACAGAGCTCCTCAGATGCTCCGTGCCCATCGGTGGTGGGGTGGGGTAGCGGGAGGTGGGTTTTTTTTTGTTAAAAATACTCACTTTTGTGCAGGAGTGCTCGTGCGCTCTACTTTGATTAAAAAAAATGGCGGCCATGACATTCCCTTCCTCCCAGGACGTCCCTCACTGTGTGTAGACTGAGGGGGAGGATCTCATGATCATCATATCACGAGATCCTCCTCCTCCACCCCCCTCGTCTAGCCATGCCCCAGGACTCAGTCCTTGAAGGGTACTCAGTTGACCCCAAAAGCCCTTACTAAGAGCCATTGTAACATCAGCAGACAATTAGAAAGCTTGGGCTCCACCTACAACCCCTTCTCCTGTACAAAGCAAGCTTCCTTGATGGAACACTTCTTTGCCTAACCTAAATACACAAATGGCTCACAGAGCTCTGGAGAGCCTTGACCAGGGATGGGCAACTTCTGTGGGTCTTTTTTTCTTTTCTTTTTTCCCTTTTTGCTGCAGCAGCAATATTGAGCTACAAACTAGAGCCCCAATGCCACCGAAGCTACGGTGGATCTGCCATAGGCGTAATGGGTCTTGGGTATGAATACTGGATGACAAGGACCCTTGGTCTGATCTAGCATGGCTCTTCTTGAGTTCTTCTGTAATCTGTTGAATATGGCCCAGTTGTTCATGTACGGAAAACGTGCTGCATTCAGACAATATGATAGCCTATGGTGGGTTAGTGTGTTGCATGAACCCAGCCACTGTCTGGCCCTATCATTAGGCAGGGTGAGGTGGCCATCACAGGCAGCTGATTTTAAGTGTATCATGAAAGGGCAGATCATTGTTAGCCATTTAATTTATCAGTATTGTATTACTGCCAAGGAGGGAGAGAGGTACTTGTGTGATTTTCTGCCAAAATAACTTGAGTGGCTTTGGATACTTTGCAGCTTGACTTGGGAGGAGGAGGAGGAGAGTGATATTTGCTGGTCTGCCTCAGGTAGCAGAATATCTTTACTAGCTCTGATACTTGCCAAATGGAATGACACCTTATCTTGCACCTATCAGTGTTTGGCTGTGAAATGTAAAAGCCAGAGTGTGGAATAGATAAGTATAACTCCCTTCTCAATATCCAAGTCATCTCAGAGAACAAAAATATCCTATTTGACTCTAATTGGAGGGAGATTGGGCTGCCACATTGTGCATAGGTGGCCACTGCACCTGGCCTTAAACATGATGAGACTCAATACATGCACCCAACATGATGAGGGGATTAGCTTCTAGAGTGACCCCGCACAATTTATGATGAGGGATGTTGATGAAAACTGCAATGGATTCAAATGAGTCCAGATTTCTAGGAATCTAATCTGCAGATTCTGCAACAGTCCAGCTGCCCCCGAGTCATAGGATTCTACAAACATGCAGACTTTTCATTTGCAGACTTTTTACATTTGGGGTATATGTGTGTGTGTGTGTGTGTGTGTGCAAATTTACACTTATATTAATGTGCTCTAGTGCAAGTGTGCTTTAGTAGAAGTGGACATTAGCGTTAATGTGCATGAGCACAACTGCACACTTGCATGAATGAGCATTTGTGTGAGTGCAACAAAATTCTCATGCATCCCTAAAAAAACCCACCTGATTCCATCAATGAGCAGACAACAGAACAAGAGATGCCCCACCATATGTGAAACACGGATGGAACAGATTTAACCAAATTCTCATACATGTCTATCTGTGACCCACTTTATATCCTCAGACAGGCCAAAAACAAAAAAAGTGGGAAAAGATGTGTTCACATCCCTGATTGGCCACCTGATCTGGCTTGTTGGTTGTGTCCCTGATTAGCCACCTGATCTGGCTGGTTGGTTGTGAACCTGATTGGCCACCTGACCTGGATGGTTGGTCACAAGTTGTTCAAGCCTATTTTAGAACCAAAGTAGTGGATGGGAGCATTAGAATTTGATGAATTTCCCTGCACTCTTCAATCCACTGAAACATTGACATATGGCAAAGTGTTTGTTGTCAAAAGGGATTATGCCCATTCATCTAGTAAGAAAAGAACAATATCTTTGGGATTCAGACCTGATTTGCAAAACTGATTTATTTATTTATTGTTAGAATTGGTGAAAGACTTGACGTTTCTGTTGATATCATGTCAGGAATACTTAGAAATGCAGGTAAGATTTAAGAGCCACTGCAGGGCACATTTGAAGCTTAAAAAGGTTCAACTCAGGCACCATTAGATGCTGATTAAATAACAGCCCTGCCAATGAGAACAAGAAGAGCAGCTAAATTCATACCAAAGAGAACCAAGTTTGCTTTGAACCTTGGATTCTCCCACAGCATCACCAACTTATTGCCTTTATGGAGATCACATATGTACAGCACATGATCAGGTGAAGATGTGATTGGGAAGGCTGCATTGACAAGTCTAGGTCTGTAGTATAATCATTTCAGGATGTACTTCTATGTGTGTTTTATACTGTAATTTCCCTGCTTTTAAAAGGTAGCCTTTGTTTCTGTTTTTAATGTTTCTTCTATGATTTTTGATCAGCTTGAAATTAAGAATCAACCAATTGTTGCTATTCTAGTTATGTGAGGGGGAGGGAATCTACCATTTTGTCATCTAGGAGTTTCAAATTTAGCTAGGTTGGAGGACCAAATTTCCCATCCAACATATGCTCAGGAGCCAGACCCATAATTTTTCACTGATTATAGTAGTTCTTCACCTATGATTTTTCCAGGGATCATCTCTGGATCATTTCTATTCATCCAAATGATGCACGGGGGATCCTGGGATCAGGGAGGAATGATCTCAATAATCCCAATTTTACCTGTGGTCCCGGGACGATCCTGAGGACCATGGGCAGTGTGGGCACCTGTCCCGGCTTCTTTCCTCTTCCCTTCAAATAGTGGGGTTCATCAGAGGGATGGAGCCAGGATGGGGGGAGTCCAGGGCCATCGAGGGTGGGGTGGGGCATGGGGTCAGGGCTTTTTTTTACCTTAAAGTTGTGCTGGAGCACGAGTGAGCTCCAGTTCCTGCGGCTTTTTAAAAAATGGCCGACTCCACTCGCACAATGTCCCTCCTCCCATCCCAGACATCACGCTGGCCATTTGGACACAGGTGACGATCCCAGAAAATGATAAGTCCGGGATCGCCCCCGCTCCCTCTACACCCGTATGGTGTAGAAAGTTATGTCACAGTTATGTCACAATGATTTATGACTAAATCTGGATCCAACCCAATGTTAGATCACCCTTTAAACGTTTATCAGGTTGAATTTGCTTAACTTTAAGAATCAATGACATGGTATATGCCCTAGGACTGCAATAGCATGGTAAATGCCCTATAATTACGAATAATTATATATTTCTTCCTTCCCACTTCTAAGGAACCCAGGAAACCAAAGCGCATCTGTCTAGCTCAGCCTTCCCCAACATGGTGCCCTCCAGATGTTTTGGATTATAACATCCACCACTCCTTACCATTCTCAATGCTAGATGGGCTGACGGGAGTTGATGTCCAGCACATCTAGAGGGCACCAGGTTGGTGAAGGCCGACTAGAACACTTTTCAAAGATTGCATCACTTTGTGGGTGTCTTCCCCTTCCAGTGGCCACCAAGAATGTTGAGATGGAGCATGGAGAATTGGAGCATGATGACTGAATGTGTGTGTATGTGCTTAACTGAATTGCCTAATTCCATTTTTTACAGCAACAAATACTTATACGATGCCACCGATCAAAGGGAGTATAAAATGATAAGAGCTTGAGAAAAGGAGAGTTGAAATGACAAATGGGAGGGAAGAAACCAAAAGAGGGTTAGAAAGAAGTATAGTAAAGTCAGAGGATTGCAAGCAAGCAAGTAAGTAAATTCTACTTCTCAGGTAAACTCTATGTATCGATATGCTCATCTTTAACGATTTTGCAGATAAACAGGAAGAGCTAACAAGATGGATGTGACCTGGGTCTAAATATCTAAAGGTCTGTTAAATGGAGACCAAATATTTGTCCTCTTGAAATTAAACATTAAGAGCCAGGGCACCCTTCACAAGAGGCTGGTTTTAGGTGGTATCCCTGTGGTAACTATTACCATGTGCTTTGACCCTAACTTAAATTTCTTTAGAAAAAGAAGAGTCTTCTGGGTAAAAATACAGCAAAATACACTCATGAAGCTGCAGACATGTGCAGTCCATTTTGGGGTTGTTTTTTTAAAAAATATTTACACTTGAGAAACGTTGACTACAATTGCTTGTGCTTGATCCAAAACTCAGGAATGCGGCTGGTTCATGGACTAACCATTAGGGTGCAGGGATGGGCTGTTGGACATCTCTTAAGTACAGGTGTCAGAACCTTGTTGAAAGAGGCACAAAAACCTGCTGTAGAGTTAAATGGCAGATGCATCGTATTAGCTGTAACTAGGTCATAGGAGGGAGCAAAAGCTTTCCCTGAGGAAATCAGATTTAGAGAGTGCATGAGTTTAGGTTGAGGTCTATGGCTGTCTTCCAAGGGTGTGTTTCCACCGATTCCAATGGGCTTTGGAACAGGTCCTACTTCTTGTCACTGGGGAAGGTAAGTTTGGATTAAATATGGTATGTTTATGCATTCCTAAAAGCAATCTGGGAATTGGTTTTTGCTCACAGCATATGTATGCTGTAGTCTTACATGAAAACCTCTTTCGTCCAGAAATGATGAGGCCTCTCCACTCCTCAAAGACTTGTTTTGAGTATGTGGCATGTAGAATATGTCAGGCGCTATCTGATTGCTATAGATGAGAGAGGAAAACCAATCCTGCCATTTTGGAAGCTGCTGCTGCTGCTGAATACAGGCTTCCAGTATATTTAACAACCTGAATTTTATGAGTGCCATGCCATTTACTGTGAATAAACTGGTTAATATTAATTTCCACTCAGAAAAAAAAAGCCCCAGAATCTCTATTATTGTTCAGTTATCCACTCTTTGGTATTGTGGCATAAATGTTGCAATTCAGATAAGAAGATATGGATGAAAATTCAACCTTTCACATGTACGTACAGTATATTATATACGAGTCCGCCCCGCACACTCAGGTCCTCTGGGGAGAACTTACTTCAGTCAGCCAACACTAGGCTGACATCAGTTTCCCAGAGGACCTTTTCTTCTGTCGCCCCTGAATTATGGAATGGCCTGCCGGAGGAGATCCGTAATATTAACCCCCTCTGTGATTTTAAGGCAGCTTTGAAGACTAGCCTTTTCCGGCAGGCCTACCCAGATTAATGTAAAATCAAGAATTTTTTAAAAATGTGTTGATTCCTGCACTAATGTTGTTCCCTGCCTCGATCCAAAGGGAGAGGCGGGTAAGAAATATATTATTATTATTATTATTATTATTATTATTATTATTATTAGATGTGAAGTCACAGGCATTCATTGAATGCTCATTTGAATTGTCTTTCATCATTGTATTCATTCCATTCATATCCTGCTTCCTCTAGCCCCATGTAACTATGCTCAGCAAGAGCTAAACTGAGGAGGAAAGGGTTCAACAGAAGTATGTAGCACATGAGGGTTTTAATGGAATTGTTTTATATGTTATTGTAAAGCGCCTCGATGCCAGAAATGGTGAGGCGGCGCTATAAAAATGCTTTAAATAAATAAATAAAATAATTTCTTATTGAAATGGCACCTCAAAAATCACAAAGGAAGAAATAAACACCTTCCATAACTGTATTTATGCTTTCATGAAGTCAGTATCTTGGACTGGTATCTTGGATAGGACTGGCCTTAGCTAGACCTAAGGTTTATCGTGGGATCGCCCCGGGGTCGTCCCTGCCTGCTCCCAGGTTATCCTGTGTGTCATTTACATGAACAGGGATGGACCCGGGACAATCCCGGGATAAACCTTAGGTCTAGCTAAGGCCTAAGTGATTTTTTAAAAAATGTGTGAATGCTGGATAGCCCATAAAACAGCAATATTGAACACATGCATATGCACACACCTCAACATCTGACAAAAGATATGGTCTGCTGAGCCATATAATTCATTTTTTGTTTATCTGATGTCTGGGATGAATCAAGTATGCAGAGCAAAGTAATGCTCTCATAACAGAAAGATGTTTTATTCTCTGTACTACCTACGGTTATACTAAAATTCATTATTTACTGCATGGTGAATGGATTATAATGGGAGAGATTTCTTCTTGTTGTTGAAAGAATGAAAATGTTGATCAAGTTCATTTCCATCTTTCCGATCCGGCTAATGAGAGGAGAAAAATGGTGCAGGGGAGGTTGAATTTGGAAGGGAGGTGAGGATAGCTGGCCATTCTTCTCTTTTAAAGATGTTGTGTTGCATCACTGGAATAAGAAAAAAATTGGATAGATTTGGCCAGATCCATCTCTAATCAAGAGTGAATGTAGGTGTATTTCTATACCGCACCCCACGCCCACCCCCGCAAAAGGCACAGAATATTTAGAAAAACCATGCATCCAAAAACAGACTCAAAAAAGAAGAAGGATAAAAACACTGTACAGGATCTTTAATTGCAAAATCTAAAAGTAACATATAATAACCCACAAACAATATATATTTTTAAAAAACCCTAATAGGCCTGGTTTTCTAAAATCTATAAGCCAAATGCTTATACCTAAACACATTTGATTCACCTTGCTATAGCTATGGAAAACCAAGCATATTACAGTTTTCAGGTATATATACACGTTTCTAATATATTTGTGATAATCTATGATCCCTAAAGATTTATCCACATGTAGAAATTGAGGGGAAAGCACAAACTTCCAACATTTACTGCCCTTTCATATTGTAAATTGTTATTTTTAGGGATGCAATTTTATTTTTTTTAAATTAAAATATTGAAAATGTTTATTGGCTGCCTCTCAGGGCAGACTGTCTCACAAGTCGGCTTATAACAATAAAATACATAAATACACTTAAAACATTAAAAACAATAAAAACACACCCAAAAAAAATAGCAATTAAAACCAACAATGGCCCCATTCAGAAGACTGCTTAAACCACAGCTTTAACCATGGTGACTAAAGCAAAAGGCCTTATTCACCGTGGTTAAAGCCATGGTTTAAGGTGTCTTCTGAACGGGGCCAATAAAAACCAGCAAGAACAATCGCAGCAACAACAGAATTTACATCATGAGAAGGCCATGGTAAAATAAAATGGTCAAGGCCTTCTTAAAAATCTGCAAGGATGGTTCACGGCGAACCTCTGATGGGACTTTGTTTCAAAGGTGTGGGGGACACTGCAGATTAAATATTGGTGATTTTCATTTCCAAAGTAAAAAAAAGACAAACGCAACCCACACATTTTCAGTAACATAAAAGTGTCCCAAATAACATTTCCAAATTGCTATTTGAGCATCCATCAAAAATAGAATAGAGGGTAGTGGTTTGAAGTGGTTACTTTTTCAAGATATTGCTAATTAAGCTAATTTCATAGACTGGGGCTAGATGCACGATAGCTTGACGACATGCAGAATAACATGCTGGTCAATTAGCAAGTTGAATAAGGAACACTGGTGATCAATGCCTTAGCACTCTTTGTAATAGTTAAGAGTTTCACGTGGGCTTTTTTGCTGACAAAGGGAAGCGGGCATACGCGTGCCTGTTCCGAGAAGTTGGGAAGAGTTTATTCACTATTGGAATGAAATAAATAGCCAAACGATGATTCCCAAAAATATGCTTTCAGTTTTCTTCATATAAAGGTAATAAACAGCAAATCTCTTTTCTTCCTTTCTGTAGATCTTTTCACAAAACAATTTAAATTGTAGGAGAGGGGCTGGATCTTAGTGGTAGAGCAGTTGCTTTGCATGCAAAGCAGCAGAAATATCTGCAGCACAGGGAAAGAGGTGGGGGGAATACAACCACCTTCGTCTTTGTTAGAGCCTTGAGAACTGCATCAGAGTGACGAAGTGGGTCATCAGGGAGATCAGCTGCTGCAAGGTGTAAGAAATCTGGGGCATGTCTAGACCAGGCAATATCCTGGGGATCACGCTGGGATCATCCCTGTGGGACTGTGGGACTTGTAGGCAGCCGGGAACCGGACCTGGGGCATGGAGATCTTCAGGTACCTTTTGATGGAGCGCTGGTGTGGTTTTTTTCGATAAACTCCCCCCACCAAAATGGCGGGCGCGACATCCTCTTCCTCCCGGGACGTCGCACGCCACATGTAGACTGAGAGGGAGGATCTCATGATCACCATATCGCGAGATCCTCCCCCTCCTGTCCCTAGGTCTACACCTGCCCCTGGTTGCTATTTCGAGGCCTTGGTACTTTTGAGGCAGCTGTTTGCAGGTTGTGATGTCTGCTAATACCTCGATGCATGGGAAAGGTTTGGTTTGTTTGGCTCTGGCTTACACTTTACTGATCAATAACAACTGATATTATGTTGTAATGGCTGATAATAAATTTGATTACAATTCTTTGGAAATATTATAACATTGGTATTAGTGAAATGAATTGTGCAGCTTGTTTAGCAATGTAATGATGTGCGCTATTGGTATGCATTCTTGTTTTTGTATCGGTCTTGTGTTGTGAGCCTTCTTTGGGCACATTTTGTGGAAAACCAGCGTATGAATTAAGGAGAGGGGGAAGGTCCCAGGTTGCATCTCTAGCTAAAGGCATCAGGGAGTAGGTGATGACCTATGCCTGAGGTAGTGGAAAGTAGACAATATAGATAGTCTGACCTGGTATAAGGAAGATCTATATGTTGGTGAAGACACTAGACAGGACCTTGTTTATAGTAGCACCCAAGGTGCTCAAATTGAGCACCCAAGGTGCTCAAATTCCATTCCAAAGGAGGTTAGGTTGGCTTGCTTGTAATTGGCCTTTAGATTGCTGGTAAAACTATGGGGTTCCTTACACAACATGCTAACCCACACTCAGTGGTTGAGTGTGGGTTGTTTGGAACTATGGGTTGTTTGTTGAACTGTGAGTTAGCATGTTGTCTGAACGGAGTCAGGGTGATTTGTTAACCATGCTCTGTAGTTTATTTTCTCGAATAAAACACCTTGAGAACCCATGGTTGGTTGTTGGGTTGTTCAGGTTGGTTAAGAAGCCACCCTGGCTGCATTCAGACAACACAATACCTCACCCTGCAGAAAACATGTTGTATTCAGGCAATTCATAGTTCAACAAACAACCCACGGTTCTGAAGGTCTTCACCTGGTACTGGAAAGATCATAATGGAGATGTTAGATGAGCCTGTCTGGGGAGAGTGTTCCATAAATGGGGTGCACCCCTGAAAAGGCCTTCTCTGTCATATTAATTCACTTCACCTCACCTCTCAAGGAGGGCCCTGCTGGATCAGACCAAAGACCTGTCTAGTCCCATGATCTTTTTTTTCACAGGGGCCTTTGAGCACGACATGAGGGCATGGCCTCCTTCAGCTCCAGGTCTCATATATATGAGAGATGATGCTCCCTGAATTGCTTGAGCTGGTGCCTCTATGTTGAGCCTATACATACAATTTCCACAATCACAGTGTAATTTGAACAATTCAGATTAAAGCACCATAAGCCTCATATGAAGACACTGGTTCTTTACATGAGGAAAGGTGACATTGTAAGCCTGCCTGCGGCCCTGGTATGTACTAGGGGTGTGCACGGACCCCCCGCTCCGCTTCACTTGCAGATCTGCCATTTTTCGGATCGGGCCGCTCCGCCCCGCCCCCGCTCCGCCCACTTCCGCTCCGCTCCGCCCGGAGCTCCGGATCCGGATCCGGAGCTCCGTTTCCCCCCCCCCATAGGCTTGCATTGAAAGCTAAAAAATTATACAACTTTTTTTCTGTTCAAGTTAGAAACCTCATGTTTGGCACCATGACACCTCATGGGGATATACACACGCACGCCAAGTTTCAAAGCAATCCCATCATCCCCTGATTTTTGGCGAATTTTTGAAAATCGGGCACCCCACACACAACATCCCTGCGAGGTGTGTTAAAAAACACGGGGAAAAGCCCGTTCAGATGAAGAAAGAGAAGTTTCCCAGAATCCCAAGTTACCTGTTTTGCCTATGCCCTCCTCCAACTTTGGGATCATCATGACCGGGAGCTGACTCTGCCCCTCAGCCCTTTGAAAAAGGTATTTTTCCCGCCGATTTTTAAAAAAATTCTAGCCCACGACCCGTACGATGCAGAAAGTTGAGAGTGGTCTCAAAATGACCCCCATCCACGACTCTCTGTGCACAAGAATTTTCAGAATGATAGCTTAAACCCCCCCCAGTTATCCCCGATTCTTTCCCTCAATGCAATCCTATGGGCGAAAAGCCGAAAACGCAGTTTGAGCCGCGCGGTTGACCCGATTTTCACAAAAATATAGCCCGTGACCCGTACGATGCAGAAAGTTGAGAGTGGTCTCAAAATGACCCCCATCCACGACTCTCTGTGCACAAGAATTTTCAGAATGATAGCTTAACCCCCCCCCCCCCAGTTATCCCCGATTCTTTCCCTCAATGCAATCCTATGGGCGAAAAGCCGAAAACACAGTTTGAGCCGCGCGGTTGACCCGATTTTCACAAAAATATAGCCTGCGACCCGTACGATGCAGAAAGTTGAGAGTGGTCTCAAAATGACCCCCATCCACGACTCTCTGTGCACAAGAATTTTCAGAATGATAGCTTAAACCCCCCCCCCCCAGTTATCCCCGATTCTTTCCCTCAATGCAATCCTATGGGCGAAAAGCCGAAAACGCAGTTTGAGCCGCGCGGTTGACCCGATTTTCACAAAAATATAGCCCGCGACCCGTACGATGCAGAAAGTTGAGAGTGGTCTCAAAATGACCCCCATCCACGACTCTCTGTGCACAAGAATTTTCAGAATGATAGCTTAACCCCCCCCCCCAGTTATCCCCGATTCTTTCCCTCAATGCAATCCTATGGGCGAAAAGCCGAAAACGCAGTTTGAGCCGCGCGGTTGACCCGATTTTCACAAAAATATAGCCCGTGACCCGTACGATGCAGAGAGGTGAGAGTGGTCTCAAAATGACCCCCATCCACGACTCTCTGTGCACAAGAATTTTCAGAATGATAGCTTCAAAAACAACGTAGTTATGCGCGATTATTTGCCGCAATGCAATCCTATGGCGAAATGTTTTCAAGATGGCGACCGGAGCGCTCCGCCTGAACTCGGAGCTCCGAAAAATGGCCGCTTCTCTTCGCCTTGCTTCTAGGGGGTCCGCGGTCCGCTCCTACTCCGCCTCTGGGTAAGGCGGAGCAGGCCAATCCGCTACTGCTTCTACGCTCCTAATCGGAGCGGAGCACATCCCTAGTATGTACTGAGTGTCTGAACCAAGCAATGATTCTTGGCTCCCTCTTTGTGTGGTTTCAGAACAACATTATCTTCACCAAATAAGCTACCATGTGTTGAGATGTTAGGAGAACAGGTTGGCTTTGTACCAAATTGCTAAGAAAAGATAGTCAAGTCTGAGGAAGCAAAATCCGCAGCAGTGTGACAAGCTTAATGTAATCTATTTTAACTCCTGAAATGCTAACCAAGGAGGCTACAAGCTGCCAGAGAGAGGATTGTACAATAAAAGTCAGGACACTTACGCACACTCCTCAGCCACCTCAAAAGAACCTGGTACCAAACACATGAGAATTTCTCCAGAATTTTCTTCTCCTCTGAAGTTCTTTTCAAAAGCCATTTCTTTTCTATCAAATGGAATGAGAATGGAAAAAAAACAAATAAAAATGTATGAGACATTTTCAGCACAGCGCTAGCATAATAAACTAAACTTTGCTGCGTCATTAATATAACGTAAAAGGAAAGCAATACTTCAGATTTGTTATCCATGGAAAGCAATAGTGTAGCGTAAGTCAGTCTTCCTGTAAATGTTAATCTCTTATCAAAACAAGGATATCATTTTTGAGGAGGAAAATGCCCTTAATAGCAAGTCTTCAGCATGTGATTATAATTCACAAAGATTAAGACATACACAAGGCCATTCAATTAAACAGTTTGAAAGATAATGGTGCTGTTTAATTCATGTTCATCAAAGTGGGGGGTGGGAATATTTATTTTGTTCTTTCTGATCTCTGAAAACTAAGATTGGTTTAGCTTTTCATTTTGTTTTTCATCTATTTGATTGTAATCATCCCATATTTGAGGAAGAGAATGCACACGGATAACATTTTCAGGGAATGTTTATAGAATTATCCACCATGAGGTGATCTGTTGAGTTCAGAGCTGGAGTGAATGAAATGCTGGTTTGGATTTCAGTAGGGGAAACAAACTGGAATGTGGCAAAACTAAGAACAAGGTTCAAATGCTTGTTCTTGGATATTTTCAACATTAAACAGCAATCTTACTGTGAAACATTTGTTGTTTTATGCCTCGTAATAACTAATAGTGTTATCAACACAGGCCTTTGCTAGACCATGGGTTAGCCCGGGGTGAACCCCGGGCTTGCCTGTGTGCGTCCAGATGATGCACAGGGGATCCCGGGCTCAGGCAGGGGTCAACGCTCTCTTGCCCCAGGGTAACGGCTCCAGTTGTAGCCCAGTATTTCCCGGGCTGAGCCCGAGACCATGAGTGTGTAGACAGTTCCGCCACTTTCCCCGGCTACTGTAATTACATCGGGGGGGTGGGGAGATTGGGGGGGAGATCGGAGCCAGGGGGAAATCGAGGAGGTGGGGAAATTGGGGGGGGGATCAGGGCAGGGGAGAGATCGGGGGCAGGGGGAGCGGGGAAATGATTTTTTAAAAAAACAACAACAACCTTACCTTTCGTCATTGGTGCGCTCCTGCACACCCGGCCCTTTAAGAAATTTTTTTAAATGGCAGACGCAACAGGGTTTTCCTACAGCCCATTGCATCTGATGTCTGGATTGGAGCGACGGCCCGCGCTACTTGTACTGTGGGCTCGTCCCTCCTTCTGCACAGATTCCCAGGTAGGTCTAGCAAAGGCCACAGTCAAAAAGCCCTCCATATAGTTCATAGCCCAATGTCATTGTTTAGGCTGCAATCTTATACACACTTACCTGGAAGTAAGCTTCACTGAACTCAATAGGGCTTATTTCTGAGTAGACAGGTAAAGGATTGCACAGTGCATCATTCAATATGCAGCCAGTGAGTTGGCCAGAAATGTAGGTGCTCCTTTATGTGGTCTGAAATATGGTAAGAGAAACAGACACTTCTTCTTCCCTCAGTGGCATCCTTGCAAGGAGTCCACGGAAGATTTAGTTGATAGTTTCATGAAATATCCATTTTGTCTGACCACTCTCTTTTTTAAAAAAATGATTCAAACTGAATGGTTTCATATTCCCACAATTTTTTCGGTTGAAAAGAGATCATGTCATTCCCCTCCTGCGCCCCGCCTAGATTTTGGGAGTCATGATTGTGGGCAGAAGAAGGCTATCATTTCTTTAGATTTGGGGCAGAGAAGAAATCTGACATCAAGGACTCTCAGGAGGTCCATATTTCAGAATCTGGTGGGTATTGCTGTTCTCTGGCAGGCATGGGTGAGATCAATGAGATGAGCACATCTGGATCAGTTTAATCATTTCTCTGTTATAATAGAGAACGTAGGAGACAACAAAATAAACTGATTCCATTTGTTTACTCACATCTGGGAATTGGCCCACTCATAGTGTAAATAATATTTGAGCCAACATATTTGGCATACTAAATATTATTTTTTTAAAAAAAAAAAAGTAGATCAAAAGAGAAACAGTGCAGTGAAATAAGAGGGGTGGTGTCTATAAAAGGAGTTGCATTAGGAAAGAATTAAGCTGCATTTTAGTTAAGTCGAACAAGGCACAGTGCTAATTTATTGCAAGTATCCTTGTAGCGAGAGGAGGAATCTTAAGCAGCTGCCCATGTGTCTTTAATGCATACATTTCAAAGACAAACAGTAATATTGTAATTAGTTTGCATGAACCTCAGTTCTTTCAGGATTTAATTAGATTTTCATGATTTCCCCCTAAACCAACTCTTTCCCAACAACAATGATCTGTGGGGCTTTCTTCAATCTAAATTCACTCAGCAATGTAGGTACCTGCAGGACATGCTCTGTAGGTCTATGAGTCTCTCATACCTCCCATGCTCCACAACCATGGTCTCTGAGCCTGTTCACTAATTACTTCATCTTTCCGATTCTCACTCATGTTGACAGGGAGGGTGAGCCAGAGCCCTAATCTACACCAAGCGGGATGTTGCACTATGACAGCAGAATATAAAAGGCAGGAGCCACACCAAGCAGGATATAGCAGTATGAAAGCGCTATCTGGTATGTGTCAATGGGCCCCAACAGTTGTCAGTGCACTTTCATACTGCTATAAAGCAGTCGTGTGGCTCCAGCCTCTTATATACCGCTTTCATACTACTTTCATAGTGAAATATCCTGTGTGTTGTACATTAGGCCAGAGTCTTGTTAGCTCCTTCTTTCATCGGCTTCTCTGCCATCACACATGCTGCACTTGATTCATCGTGGGTGCAAGTGTACCATGCCATGTGAAGACCCCGTATTTATTTGAACTCAGAATCAAGAAAGAAAGAGAGCCCACTTCCCAGTGCAGGGATAGGCAATTTGTTGCTTTCCAAATGTTTTGGCCTACAACTCCCATCATCCTTTAACCTTGGCTATGCTGGCTAGGGCTGATGGGATTTCTAGGCCAAAAGACCTGGAGGGCCAGAAATTCCCCATCTCTGCTCTATTAGCTTCTACCTATTGTTCACTTTTATTGATGCAAAGGACATGAGGCCTACTCACAATCTCACCTGTAGATAAGAAATCGTGGAAGCCAAAGAACAAGTGAACGTTCTATTTGTTAGCAGGCCTAGAGAGCAGCAGACTTGAGGACCCTCCATCCAGTCAGGAGAACCACCCACTGACAACATCACAGTCTTTTTTCTGGACTGAGTTTCAGTTTATTAGTCCTCATCCAGTCCATTCTCACAGCCAGGTATAAATTAGAACATCCATAGCCTCACCTGAAGAAGATGAACTTTTATTTTATTTTGCATAAATTACTTAGGAAGTAGCCAAGGAGGATGCACGAGTGTCCTGATTTCCATTGAGGAATTATCTCTCTGGCAGCTTGTAGCCTCCTTGGCTTCCCACACTTCAATTAAAGCCCAGGAGGAAACATCAACATTCCTCCCATAGGTCTTTCCCCCCCCCCAAAATCAGGAAGTGCAGGCAGCTGGGAGGCTGCAGTGCAATGGAGAGATGTATAATAGAAAGAAAACAAATCCACAGCACTCCCATCTGCTTCATAGTGATGAGGTAAGCTCAAGAACTCCACAAAAATAAATTGTAAAACACCCTGAGAATGAGGCAGAACAATGGAAACTTCCAATATGGGGGAAAAAAACTTCCTGGGGGAGATCTTCACTAAGCTGGATATACTGCTTATAAACGGTTTTTATTGTGTGTTGAGCCTTATCTCGCCACTTGAGGCTTGCCTTGTAACGTTGTATCACTAACCCTTTCTGCCGTTCTATTTTCTGATCTTATCCGTATAAGTTGTTGTATTTTCTCTTATGTGGCCGATTGCATCGTAGGAAACCTTCCCTTTTTTTCATATGCTTTTCCTTAGCCAATCGCCTTCCTCGGGGCGTGTTTCTTGTGTTTCCGCGCCCAAAGTAGCAGCCGTTTTTCCTCTTTCTTGCCGCGTGTTCCTCTTTGCAGCCACAACCTACCTCCCACTTTACATGATCTGCATGTGTATGGGCATTGTTCTATATGTGTTTACTCAGAAGTAAGACTCTCTCTCTGTTCAATAGGCTTTCCTCAAAGGTAAGCAAGCATGGGATGAAATCAATGGGATTTACTTTTGAGTAAGGGAACCAGCACACCTGTAGTTCATGAACTTGAAGATGCAAGCAAGCAGGGAGGGAGCCTCCAGGCAGGGTTGGTGGATTTACTTTACTCAAAAGTAAATCCCATTGATTTCAACTGCTATCGTGACATGCTGCCCCTTGGTCTGTGCTTAGGAAAAGGGCACAGAAAGAGGGGGAATCTTTCCAGCCCCCCCCTTCTCTCCCTTTCTCTCCCCTCCAAGCACAGACCAAGAGGCAGCAGGTCACGTTAGCAGTTGAAATCAATGGGATTTACTTTTGAGTAAAGTAAATCCCTTAACCCTGCCTGGAGGCTCCCTCCCTCCCTGGCTCCTGCTTAGGAAAAGCTCCCAGGGGTGGAAAGAGGGGAAATCTTTCCTTTCTCTTGGAAGAGGGACAATGGAAGAAAAGAGGAAGTGGGAGGAACAATAAGCAGATGGGGGAAATTGAAAAACACACACCTTACAACATACATTGTGTGGCCCAGAGTGCTGCATTCTTACCGGAGAGGAAAACGGTAAGAAACGTCTTAATACCTGCGTGTGCCCAGCGACGTTTTAAATCGGTATAACGTATTATGTTTACTGACTGACAAAACAACGTTATGTATACCAGTGTAGATCTCCCCCAGGAAACGGGAGGGCAGATTTAGGTGTAGAATCAGTTCTACCTATTCCATGGAGCTAGACACAGCACTGCCCCCCCCCACTTACATTGTGAAGGATGCAAAATGGGGAGAGGGCAGGCTGTCAACTTGCTGTGGCAGCTCAATTCCCCCTCAAAACCCTTACAAAATAGAAAAGAAAAGAGAAAAGCGGTGTGACAAAGTGCTGCCCATGTCAAACCCTACAACTGTGAGGAATTGTTGAGAAATTCTCCTTCCCCTGGAGAAATTCGTTAAAATAATTCTCCCAATTTCTCTGCCAACAAATAAGAGTGGAGAATTTCAAGAGGCCATTGGTGCACAGCTCTAGTAGGCAGCGCTGCCTTATAATTAAGGTGACCATATGGAAAGGAGGACAGGGCTCCTGTATCTACAGTTGTATGCATGCAGCACCTGTTGAAATTCCCTCTTCATCACCACAGTTAAAGCTGCAGGAGCCCTGCCCACTTTTGTATCTGGTCATGCTAGGCAGGGCTCCTGCATCTTTAACTATTGTTAAAGGGAATTTCACCACATGCTGCATGCATACAAATGATATCTGCTGAAATTCCCTTTTCAATACAACTCTTACCTGAGACCTGTCCTCCTTTCCATATGGTCACCCTACTTCTAATATAAACTCAAGCACCTTGTGCCAACCTTCTTCTTTTCAGCTTAATGGGGCGGCTCCTCTTATGTTTTTCATTAAATGTTGCTCTATTTTTATCTGATGTGCCTAGATAGCAGTAATATAGTAAGAGTTATCTGTCCATGCCACACTTACACCCTTGAAATATGCATTTGGAATGAATCACTTCGGATTTATGCTCCTTCTCTTCTTTGCTCTCTGACAAAATGTTGGCATTTAAAATTATTTTGTATATTTTATGGAGCCAGAGTTCTTTCAAGAAAAAATGAAAACACCTTTGTTGTTTAGTCCAAACTCACTTTGAACTATCTGCTGGCTTGCAGCGTCTTGACGCAATTGCTTAATATGAAGGTCCAGAATCACAACTCACTACTCTCGATTACTGCTTGGTTGTTAAATCCCCTTTCAATTTCTGCACTGGCAAATGAGGCCTTTGCGCTTGTTTATATGTCGATATCATTTATGTGGATTAGAAACATAAAAGAAGCAAAGCCATGGTGTATCAATAGGTAGCACTAAGTGAGACACACAGGAAGTTAGATGGAAGAGGAAGTCAGGGACACAGACTTTGATTGAAGGAATACTCGCCCAATCAGGAGGTGACACAGCAGTCAGTGACTCAGCACTCTCGGGAGTCAGTCAGGGCTGGAGAGAAGTTAGTTAGTAGAAGCTATGTTTGTTTGAGGGAATAAAAGTTTTATTTTTATATAATACTGCATTCCTTGTTGAACATTGCCTGTAAGCCTAACTTATCTTCAACTAATATGCTTTACGGTGAATTTCAGAAATGTTCCATATTTTCTCCTGAGTAGAAGTTGCTGCTATCTCTTATTTTATTTTTATTCAAAAGCGCCTTTTCTGAACAAAACAGACCAAAGATGGGTATAATGAATTATCAGTTGATCTGATATGCTGGGGTAACTGGGAATTTGCACATGATTTTTGAGCAGCCACTTAGGTCTGTGGTGGAGTAGCAGGATATGAGTATCTCGTCTTAACCATTTTATTTGTCGTTGCAAAAGGAAATATTTCATTATCCAAACTTGTTCATTTCCCCCCCTTTTTCCCCCCTGGGAAAAATCAAACAAAAACGGCTCTTGGGACAAAACAGAAAACACCTGTTTTCCCCCTGAAAATTAAAAATATATATTCTGGGTGTTTTCACTTCTCAATCCAGAGGGCAACAGCTGTGCAAAAACAAAAACAGGCAGCAGCACATTTCAAGGGTGGGGGGAGCTCTTCTCATCATGCAAAAGATAAAAGAGATGTTGTTTTTAAAGGACTTTAGTTTTTAAGTGCCATTTCCTGACACGAATCCTACTCTACTAGTCCAGATATAATAATAACAACAACAACAATAATAAATGTATTTGTTTCCCTCTGGATTGAGGCAGGGCACAACAAAAATGCAAACATCATACAACTAATTAAAACATTTGCTAATAAAAGCATATGCTAATTTAAATGTATTAGATGCAAATTTGGAAATAATTATGCTAATTTCAATTGAAATACAATAGAACTCACTGTAGTGGGGAAAACTGTAACCAGGGGGGTGTCTTCACAGTTCCGGGTTGGTGCCGTATCCCTCAGAAACCCTTCGCTTTCCACCCCCTGGGTGGTGTCAGGTTGTCCTAACACTGACGAGAGAACACAGGGTTTCTGGGCAGCCATCCAGGGACTGGAGCTGCCCTCGCCCTCTTCCTGGTTGATGGCATCCAATCACAGGTCACCTTCCACCAGGCACTGCCCAGCCATGCCTCCACTGCGACTCTGGAGCGAGGCTTTGGGGCTGTCTCGACGCTGTCTTGTGACTCCTCGCCTTGCTCCATTAAAAAAAGTCAGGGTAAGTCCCCAACTGTTTTTCTCTGCAGCTTCAGCAGAAAGTCTGGTGGTGGGCGTGCAATTGTAGCTGCATTGTATAATTGATGCCGTGTCACTGGGCACCCATCCTGGGCTTTCTGAGCATTTAGACAGCCCCCAGGTAACCTGTGTGCCTTGCTCTGTTTGCTCTCCAGGTGCTTTTGATGGGCAACTCCAAGGCCCATCTCTCCCTTTTGATGGTTCTTTAAACTTCTTTATCTTTAAACTGGAAATGGCTAGACAGCCCTTCAAATAGAGGACTGTCCACTGTAAAGTAGGAGACATGGCCACATTACACTTCCCTAGCTGGCTTCCCTGTTTTATCTACCTTATTAAAACATGTATTATATATTGCTACGTGCCAGTGTGATGGTTGGAACCCACCTGGGCTAATAAAGAAGTTGCTAACACTGGAATGCCTTCTGCCCTTGCCTCCAACCCTGGTTGTGTAGGCACAATACTGATTTATACTCTCCTTACAGGTTGCAGAATTCGTGGCTCATATTGCACGATTTGGATTAATGTGATGCAGAATTTCTAATATTTTTTGGCACAGCTCTGGGCTAATTTCCTAACCCATAGATTTCATACAGCCCTGACAATGTGATCATATTAGCAGATGTGCATCTGTCGAATTGAGATCTGGGATGGGTGGAGGTCTGTTGGCTGGAGAATACCTTGGAAACAGATGTTGGAAGAATCACTCAAAAGAACTCTATCATTATTTGCAGAAGTCTTTCACTTTGGTCTGAATCTGATTTCCTTGATTTCAATTGGGACAAGAGCAAAAGAACGCTCAGCACTCCTGCAAATCCCACCAGTGATGTGTTATATCCAATACCTAGGCATACTTGCACACCACAGGAATGCTTTTATTACATTTCAGGGAAATATCTTTAAAATATACTTCAACCTTATGGCCAGTGATGATGTGATCTGAAAAGACAAACCCTAAAGGAAGATTAAGCAAATAATGGGATATGAAGAAAGAGAATCCAACTGCTTGCGCTCTCTCTCTCTCTCTCTCTCTCTCTGTCATATTTGACATCTATTTTTAATTTTATTTAATAGACTGATGGATTGGAAAATCTATATTGAGTAAAGATGTGTGCATTGTTCAATAAGATTTTATATATGGGACAGACAGCAATGAATCACCCTTTTTTTCAAATGTGGCTCATCTCTGCCTTTTCATTCTTCACATTTATAACAGGAATTAAATTCAGCTGCAATGAGCTGTTTATTCCAGCACCCTTTTGGCCACAAAACCCTTCCTAATCTAAGCAATATATCAGAATCTACTATTCTTATTAATAGGTTGCAAGTGTAACCTAAATGTAAAAACGTTGATCCACCCCCCCGTAATGCAATACAGATGTGAATACATAGGCCTCGTTCATTTTGAATGCACATGTGCTTCTTCGCATTAAGCAATTTTATACATATATATTATTGAGGAGTTACTTGATGCTCAGTGCAGACCTCACTGTAGGCCCTATCAGTTTTTATTTGGCATGACTTTCTGTAAATTGGACTCTTCCTTGCATTTTTCCCATCATTTGCTAACCAAGCGGAATCAATAGTTTAGCTGCACAAATCCACTTATCAGCTTCCAAGCAGGTATCTGCGGACAGATAATAAAGCATTCATCTCCTTTTAAAGGGCTTGCTTACTAAGATTACTTTCTTTTGAGGGGGGAGCAAATTGACTTTAAAAGAGTGTGGGAATCAAGATTGATACGGAAGAGCTACTCTGTTAAATTAAATCCTTGCCCTATTTTTTCTTATTTAACATAAATCAATGAGATTTAGGGGGGAAATGCAGGAAGAGTGTCCTGTTTTTGAGGTCCTGGTGCTGTTGTACTTAATAAAAATAGAGGTGCCTTTCCTCCATTTTGGAATAAGCCTCCAAAACTTTACTGAGATCCAAAGAGCTGTGGATAAACGAGAGGTCTCCAATGCTTTTGGGCTGGTGGGCACATTTGTAATTTTGAAAGCATGTCATGAGTGCGCTCATAAAATAGCTGCCATGGTGGGGTGGGTGTTTCCCATTCATAAAATGCTTGCCTTGGTGGGCATCGTCAGTCACAAAACCCTCCTTTCCCAGAAGGTGAACTGGTGAGACTAAAAAAAAAGTAACTTGCTCAAGAATGTAAGGATAAGGCAGAGGAGTGGGGTGGGTGGGATGGCTGAGCCCCCTAATCCAAACCCAAAACCCAAATAAAGATGGCACTGGGGGCCTTGCTAGACCTGGTTGAAAATCCAGGAGAGAGGAGGGGAGAGCTCGCGTTATGAATAATGCGAGATGTCGCCCTTATTTACATGTGAACCACAACGAGCTCTGGAGGAGAGCTGTTGCGGCCGCCATTTGTTTTTATTTTTAAAGAGGAAGAGATTTTGTTGCGGCCGCCCAGAGATTTTTGTGAACCACCCAGAGAGCTTCGGCTATTGGGCAGTATAGAAATGTAATAAATAAATAAATAAGAGGCAGCAGCAGTGCAGGAGCCAGGAAATGTAAGTAGTTTTCCATTTTAAAGTCTCCTTCTCCCCCCCGGCCCCATTCTCCTTCCTCCGCCTGCCCCCCCAACTGCGATGTTTGATCCCCCGCCCAATGTCCACCGGCCCCGTTCTCCTTCCCCCGCCCGCCCCCCGCCCACGATGTCCGATCCCCTGCCCGATGTCCCCCGCCCATAATTCCCCCCCCCAATGTCCCCGGCCTCCGTTTCCCACCCCCTGATGTCCCCAGCCTCCATTTACCCCCAATGTCCCTGGACTCCTTTTTGCCCTGATGTGCCCAGCCTCCATTTCCTGCCTCCCGATGTCCCCAGTCTCCATTTCCCACCCCCAATGTCCCTGGCCTCTGTTTCCTGCCCCCCATGTCCTCAGCCTCCGTTTCCCACCCCCCATGTCCCCGGCCTCCGTTTCCCGCCCTCCCCATGTCCCCTGCCTGTGATGGCCTCCGCCGCCAAGTCCTTGGCCTGTGATGGCCTCCGCCGCCGAGTCCCCAGCCTGTGATGGCCTCCGCCGCCGAGTCCCCGGCCTGTGATACCTGGCCGGGGGATATGGCAGCGCCAGGCATCACAGGCTGGGGACTCGGTGGCAGAGGCCATCACAGGCCAGGAACATAGGGGTGGCGTGAAATGGAGGCCGGGGACTCGGTGGCGGCGGGAGTGCTGCAGCCCATCTGCCACTTTTCCCAGCTACTCGCGCGTAAGTGCGGCAGCCAGGAAAAGCGGCGGACCGGTCCACACACGCGTGGTCCCGGCCTCAGCCCGACCTGAGGCCGGGACCGCAGGAAGAACAACGCTAAAAGCGGTTCTGGTTAGCATGGTTCCAGGGCGGCTCGAGCCCTGTCTGAGGCCAAGATCCCCTGTGCATCATTTGGATGCACAGGACGAGCACGGGCCTCACGCCACACTAACCCCTGGTCTAGCAAGGCCCTGGAGGGCAGCACTTTGGTTTATGGCATGCCAGCACCCCAGTTAAAAACAATCTTAAGAAATAAAATAAAAATCAGGAGCAATGAGAAAGGGCCCCCATGGTTACCTCACTGGAGACCAAAGGGATAGATATTCCAATCACCATGCCTTTCCAGCCCCTTCATCCCTACAAAAGCCAATCCAGAAAGTCAGGAAATGATCTGAAGTGGCCTCTAGTTAAGAGTCAAGCATGACGTCTACAGTTTTTGAGAAACATCCAAGGGTTTCGATAAGACCATCAATATTTCACAGGGGCATTCATTCTGCATATCCCTACCTCCAGTGAGTAACCACATTTGTCTGGGTGTGTGGCTGAGTCTCTTTGGATCCAAGCCACTTGCACTGCAAGCTGTCAACCAAATCTAATAAGGCTATGCCAAATTGCAATGTGTCTCAATCACTTCCCAAGATCTGATTTGCACATTTTGCAGAAATACATCCATGAAAGGAGAGTTTACATCAATAGCAGATGTTTCCAAAATGGAAGAATAAGCTGTATATTTATGGCTCTGATGAAATTAACAGGATGGCTAGTAAAAACAGATATTAGTTGTGCAATTTCATTTAGTGGAGTTGGTTGTCTGGATATATTACAGTACAGTATTGTGCTTCAGGCAGTGAGTGTTTGCTGGGAGTTGTAAATGTGTCAGGAAGGGGGAGAGATTGCAAATCTCAGCAATCCCTTCCTCTTTTCCCAATGCCCACTGCAAAGTGACCCTCCCAAAGTGCCAGGCATTGGGCAAAGGGAAGCTGCGACAGGCTCCTACTGCAGTTCTCTTCCTCCAAAGTACATTGTGAAGTGATACAACAGACTTTCTCCTCCCCTAAGTCCTGTGGGAGAAGATTTTACATGGAGGGGATGGGTCTTTGTTCACTTCACATGGGATATTTGCAGCAGGAAGGAGCCTGGCCTCTCTCCCGTGTTTTCTGTACAACCACACATAACAGTTGGGCATGAAGGGTGAACCTAGATGAGATGGGAGTTGCAATCATTTTTTCAGCAGGACAGATGGAGATACTGTATATGTTGTGGATTTGATCAGAACAGAGGGTGGGTGACTTAATCATTCCCCTTGAAGTGTTTTCTCTTTCAAAATCACACATCCCAACACAGGTAGAGAGAGAGGGGAGAGAAAGGAGAGAGAGATTCCACATGTGAAGAAGGAACCATAAGGCAGCAACCATTGAAGTTCATCTCATGTTTGCTTCTTTGGCTTGGGACCAAATTGGACAGAACATCAGAAGGTGGACAGTCAGTCTCCTGACTAGCTACTCATCTTTGGTGTCTTGTCCAGTTTGATCCCAAGCAAGGAAACAAAATCGAGATTCACCTCAAACTGGTGCCTGAGAAAGTCTGATTGGTTTTCTAAATGTAATCAAACGTAATATATGGTCATGATAAATAACACTACCTGACGCTTTCTTCCTTAGAAGCAATCTGTGTGAGTGAACTAGACCTCTGAGGGAACATTTTGAAATAGAAGAACATTTAACTGTTGCACCTGAGAAAGACTTGAATCAATTCAGTTGAGGTTCGCCTCTCTCTCTCTCTACCTCTCTCTCTCTCTCTCTCTCTCCCCTTCTGTCCCTTCTTTTCTTTCTTCGTTTTGGGAAATAAGCCAAGCTAAAAATTGTGAATCCTTGCCTATTAGTATACCATCTTCCACTTGTGGGAGAAGATACTTCTCCTAACCCACTAACTCAGCAGGTGCAGCCTTCTACCTTAAAAAGTTTGGCACAGTAAATAGCAGTAATGCTGGCAATGACGAAGTGTCTTAAACACTTTCCTTTAGCCGTTGCAATGAAACTTTAGCTTTCAGTGTTTGGCTGTGTTTAACTTTCCCTCTATAGAATTTTAACTGCAGATTGAGCTTTGGCAGGAAGGGTCGATGTTGATTTGGTCTTCTTTTGCTTTAACATGGTCAGCCATAACTTCCAGTGTTATGTTTGAAACATTCAGACTCATAAACACATTTATTTGAAAGGCACTCAGTGGAATATACTTTCAGATTAGTTTGCACAATTTTAGGTTACAATCCAGGATATGAGAAGTTTGCATAAATCTTGTTGATAGAATAAAGCAATGGAGGAAAATAAATGCTGTGCCCCTAAAAATGGCTGTTGGGGAGAATGCTTATTTTCTGCCAAAGATCTTTACTGGGTGGAGGTCTCTCTCATAGTCATGAGTGGGTGGGTTGCATCTTTAGAATTTCCCTAAGAACATGAAATCAGAGAAGCCATGCTGGATCCAACTAAAGGCCAACATTCTTTTCACACAGTGGCCACCAGCTGCCTGTGAGAAGCCCACAAGTAGAACATGACTGCAATAGCACCCTCCCAGTGACATATTCCCAGACAACTGGCATACAGAGGTGCACCACCTCGATACTGGAGGCAATGTATGGCCATCATGACTAGTAGTCGTTAATAGCCTTATCCTCTATACAAGTCTATGGAGACAACCATGGACTTGCACCAGGGCTTCGGATGTTGCCTTTTCAAAGTGGTCCGAAGCTCTGAAGTGGTCTGAAGCATTGGGCCCAGCCTGCTTCACTTGGTGAAGACCCGCTTTGCTTTGCTTTGCTTCGCTTCATAGGAGGTCTGAATACTTCTGAAGCAACCCACATCTGTTCAGCATTTGGGCTGAAGTGGATGCACAGCCCTAGATAAAACCACAAGTCCTGTGATCTTCGGCAGAAAATGGCAGTCCTTCTGCTACTGGTTGGGCCCTTCTATCTTATAGAATCATAGAATAGTAGAGTTGGAAGGGGCCTATAAGGCCATCGAGCTCAATGCAGGAATCCACCCTAAAGCATACCAGACAGATGGTTGTCCAGCTGCCTCCTGAATGCTTCTAGTGTGGGATTGCCCACAACCTCCCTAGGTAACTGATTCCATTGTCGTACTGCTCTGACAGTCAGGATGTTTCTCCTGATGACCAGTTGGAATCTGGCTTCCTGTAACTTGAGCCCATTATTCCGTGTCCTGCACTCTGGGAGAATCGAGAAGAGATCCTGGCCCTCCTCTGTGTGACAACCTTTCAAGTATTTGAAGAGTGCTATCATGTCTCCCCTCAATCTTCTCTTCTCCAGGCTAAACATGTCCAGTTCTTTCAGTCTCTCTTCATAGGGCTTTGTTTCCAAAGTGTTATTTTTTGCAGAGAGAGAACTGGCCATGGAAAACTGGCTCGCATCAGGGTTGGGGGGGACGACCCAAGCTCGAATGGGATTTGGGTTTGACTCAAAAAATGGGTGAGACATTTTAAGGTGGAATTCTGTTTTGCATGATCCCATCTCATCTCTGCATGGAGCAGGGAAAAGGAAGCTGCCCTTATTTCTCTTCATTCACTGCTTCCCCACCTCACTCATCACGTGCTACATACCAAAGACAATCCAGCATCATTATCCTGGATCATTTTCATTTCACCACTTCCCACTTTTCCATCTCCTTGCCCATAACGCTTGCCAAGCTGGCTTGTTGCATCTCTGCTTCCAGTACATCTCAAAATGAACGTCTTATCTTGTCTTCTATGCTTACTTGCATTCCCTATGTGTCAACACCGCAACCTCCCATTTTGCTGCCCAGACATACGATATTTGTGTTTGTTTTCCCCCGCCTCTCTCCAGTGTTACCTGTGTTCAGTCCATTTATGAACCTATCCCTCCAGGGTATTGATAAAATCCACACTTCCCTCTCATGCCATGCTACCTTGGCTGTTATTTGTGTCACCACTTACATTTCTTCTAATCAGTAGCTCAAAGGGCCCATTTGCTTTGGTTGGGATGGTTTATCAGTTGCTTAAGGACTAGTGTGACCTAGTAACTATGAAGCTAAGACAGGCAGGGCTGGTCCTTCCATTAGGCAAAATGAGGCGGCCAACTCAGGCAGCTGATTTTGGGTGAACTGGAAGTGCAGCAAATTGTTTGTTGCTTAATGTGACTCCCTGTTTTTATAGTGAGGGAGGGAGAGAGGTGCATGTGACAACTTTTCTTTGCATTCCAAAATAACTTGACTGCTTGGCCTATCCAGTGGAATTTTAGGATGTAATATTTATATATAAATATATTAAAAATATTTAATATATTTTTAACTTTGTATATTTCTATTTATAGGTTTTAAATGTATATGTTTTAAATTTTGTAATGTCACCCTGAGGCCCAGCATTAGACAAAAGACAGGAAATAATAATAATAATAATAATAATAATAATAATAATAATAATAATAATTTGTCAACTGGGTCCACAGTCTGTCCCTGATTTGTTTACAGGCTGTATGTTCCTGGCATATTGTTGTACTTTGGTCTGCACTTATGTTTATAAAGGACTCTTTAATGTTATTTATTTCAATTTAACAGCTAGAGACTTCATTTCTGAGCAATAACTAAACTTTAACTGGGTTACTTTTAACTATACGTGTCTCTTAACCCCTTCATGATTTGTTTACAGGCCATATGTCACTGCCATTATAATTGTACTTTGTCCTGTACTTGTGTTTATAAAGGTGTACAGAAACATTTTTGTGTTCATATTTCATTTTGCTCCAATTGGCAATTAATTATGTTTGTTTAATTATAAATGACATTTTTAATATTAAAAATAACACTTCATAGTACAATGTTACAGGAGATATCCTAATGCTTAAAAAAATCTTTATGGACATAAATCATACGATTTATGATTTATAATGATTTATAATTTATGATTTATAATTCCCAACTTTGAATTATAGTGAAAACCATTGTTATTTGTAGAATCTGCTTGTCTAGAGCTTTCCATTGAATTGGTCAACAGGAAAGAGGTCAAATAGGGATGTCCAACTGTGAAATATATGTTGTTTTTATACTGTTTTTATGTGTGTGTGTGTGTGTGTGTGTGTGTGTGTGTTTTTAAATTGTATACTTTTAATGTTTACTATTTTTAAATGTTGTAAACCGCCCAGAGAGCTTCGGCTGTGGGGCGGTATATAAATGTAATTAAATAAATAAATAAATAAATCAATCAATCTGTGAATTATGTGTGTGTGTGTGTGTGTGTATGAATGATAAACTAGCACAACAAGAAAGCAAAACACTACAGAGCAATAATTGCAGCAGTAAGAAACTACAGAGCAAGATTATAATACTTTCATCCCTACAGTCACTGGCAATATCAGTGATGAATGACCTCCAATAATGGCCTAGTATGCAGGATTTTTCTTGGATCAGCCTGCATTGAGATCACACCCTGGGAATGTCTTAGGGTTTCTTATATACTATTATGCTCATATTAATCCCACCATGATCTGGCCATACTGCAATAACTCCGAAAAGGTTTATATACACTCTTGCAAAGTGAAAAGATTAGTTGTAGCAGGGGTCAAGCAGCCAGCATAGATAGCCATGTGACCATCCTAGACACTCCCATCTTGAAGTCTAGCCATGGGCTATCTAGAGGTAAAATAATAGCATCTCACGTTGCAGCATCTCAAACAGATGGCTGACTCTGGGAAATAATCATGACAATGAATGTAGAGCAAACAGGCCCAGCCAGACATATAGGCACAGAAGGAACAATGTGTTCTTCACCACTACTTCCTCAAAGTAACAATTGCCTTCTGCATTTCCACTACAGGAGGGAGACAGGGCTCCCTGAAATCAACAGTTAGTATCTGGATAGCAAACTGAACAGGCAAGCACCCAGGTCAACTGTTCACGGTCTCCAATACTGTGAAATTGTATTTCTATTTAAAATTATATTAATAATCCCACTATTTGCATATGTGTATTTGTAAATTAGCATATGCAAATTTTATGCAAAGTGCTTTCCTCTTTTTTGGCATTATCTCTCAGCCTCTGCCCCTCATCTGCAACAAGAGAGATAATAACATAGGCCCACATTATTATTATTATTATTATTATTATTATTTATTTATTTATTTGTATCCCGCATTTTGCCCAATACTGGGCCTCAAGGCAGCTTTACAAAATTTAAAACATATACATTTTAAAACCTAGGAAAAGAAATGTACAAATTTTAAATAAATAAATAAAATTACAATATTAAAAATTAAACATTTAAAATACACAACAATTTTACAGGTCCTTAACATAGATGGAGGCCCAGGTTAATCGCCAAAGGCCTGCTGGAACAAAAATGTTTTTGCCTGCTTCCGAAAGCACATCAAAGAGAGAGCCAGTCTAGTTTCCCTGGGAAGAGAGTTCCAGAGCACTGGAGCAGCCACCGAGAAGGCCCTTTCCTGCGTTCCACCAAGTGCTCCTGTGAAGATGGTGGGACTGAAAGAAGGGCTTCCCCAGAAGTTCTCAAAGCAGGGGCAGGCTCATAAGAGAGAATACGTTTTTTACTGAGTCATGGTTGTTATAAGGACTGCTGAGATGGTGAATGTGGGGCAATTTGAACATTCTAAAGCTCTGTAACAATAAATGCTAACACAGATGCCGTTATTTGTTGTCTAGTAGACAGATAGTGGTTTCTAAATAGCTGTACGGTCAGTCAGGTATCGTTTCTTATTTGTTGAAGCCTTTGGTTTACAAAATTAAAGGCATTATGTCACACAACGTTACTTTCCGTTCCTGAATCCAGTATGTGATTTGATTCAAAACCACAAGATGTGAAAGTCATCAGCCGTATGCCCGCAACAAAAGAGCTGTCTGCAGCTATACACACTTTGTCAATCTTGCTTTTCCCCATCCCAGCATAAAGCCTGTGGTTGTGAGGTCAGTATGCATTTTTTTAAAAAGGGCCTTTGGATTGTACTTGTGCATTCGGCTTTTCAGAATAAATACAAGAATGCATCTTTACAAGGCGATAAATGACAGAATTGAAGCCCATTTTGTCTGCATGTAATTGCAGTTCTTGATGTACAGAGGACCTGGTTTCAAGCCAGCAATGGCTCTCTGCCATTGAGTATACCATATACACTTTATTGTGCACTAGGCTGGACGCTGCCCACAAATAACTAATTTTTATTAGTTCTTAATTCTTGAGGCTTACGAAAGGGATTTCACCCAGCTTTAACCCAGTAAACATATATATTGGATGGCTTACACTAAGGAATCATTCCTTGATTTAAAAGCATAGATTCATATCTTCTCATGGCTTGGACACAGCACTGTAGTTTATATTTTGCATAGGAAATGCTTCCAAGTCTTACAGGTTATTAATCTGGTATCTATCTGTCTCTCTATCTATATTATGATTATTTTAATTTCAACCCATATTGCTGAAGGGGCAATTCAAAGACTATTTACACTGGAACACATTCATTGGTCTTTGAGTTAACCCACATTCTGTAATAGTAGAACTGGAATGAAACAGTCTTCAGCCTTTCCAGCCCCCCCCCCCCAAAAAAAAATAACTTGTTTATGGGAACATATTTTCTAATCTGAATTTTTGCAATAAAGAGACGACACAAGTATTAGAGTTTTAAACATTTGATGGATTTGCAGAGGGGAAACCTGATCAGGAATCTTTCTTGCATGGTGTAAGCTGTTGTACAGTAGGGTGAGACATTCCGAGCCCTGGTGGCAGTGGCAAATCTTCACCAACCCCTGGCACCCCCTTTTGAGGTGGTAGGCCTTCTGGTGTCACCCCTCCTCATGCCGCCGGGCTCTGAGTGGGTGAGAAAGGTTGGCCTCAATGGTAACCCTTATCTCAGCAGCTAAGCCATAGGGCTTGGAGCTGCTGAGCCTCAGGCATTACTCATCACCACTTGGTGCCTTGGAATGCTCACTGACCCTATCCATCCACAGATGCCCACTACCAGGTATGGATTTAAAGTAATATTTTTTATCCCTGATTTGAAAGCTTGGGCAACTATCTGCGGTGGTGCAAATCGATTGCATTAAGTTTTCTACTTAAAATGAAGCTGTCCAACTTCAGACCTCACCTGAACCTTGCTTATTTCATTGTCTATATGTTTTAAGTTCAAACTGCAAGTCAATGGGACACTAGAGTGTTAACTGTAGCTGGATTTTGCTCAGTGATTTGCCACATTGAAAATTCTTACCCAGCTGTCGGTTTTCTGGATGACTTCAGGCTAGAAGCAGGAACGTCACCTTTTAATCGTTCTCTCAGATGATTTCTGATGAGATAAATCATTTGGCACTCTTTTAAAAATGGTTTATGGAACCCAATAGGGAAGTCTGAGTGATTTCATTTGCTGGCTTGTATTTTAATTAGGCCAGCAAATGCACCTGAGATTACTGGAAATGCAGAGTGAGGTGATGATGAATAAAAATGGCCCTTGAACATTTCATGTGATAATGCTTAGCTAAGTAGAGTAAATGTGTTGTGTTCATTTGCTCTGGAAACAGCAAAGGGCTATTAATTGACCGTTCCCACCGGATCCTATATAAGCATTCATGGCTTTTTGTCCAACAAACTCATGTCAAACCTAAAGACACATTTCATCTAATTAAAAGGAATAATCTATGAATAATATGAATACTATATATTATATTTATATAATAATATTCATCTCTTAGTGGCGCATGTTTGGCATAGTATGAAAGGCGCCCTAGGCATGTGCAAATGTATGCACATCAGCCTCCTTGGTGGGAGTGGGAGCCTGATTGGCCAAGGGTGTGGCTGGCAGGTGCGTTGGTGTGGGAGGGGTTTAGCTTGCGGCCATGGTTCAGATACCCACACAGTGTGGGAGGGAGCACATCTAAACAGACCAATAATGATTTGAGTTTGAGCCAAAGCATGATGAAAGTTTGAATACTTGATACTAGATAGAAAATGCTTCAAAATGATTCACTTGGATGCTTAAAGGAAGATCCTATAGGAAGATGATCAAAACTGATTTATATGAGCTAGACTGTCCTGTCAGTATTTCATCAACTTAGCATTCCAAAGTATCTTAAAAATGAACATGCCCATTGTGGCATATGCTTCTATGAGCCAGACCCCACAATGTAGATGCTTGTATTCTGGCCCATAAAAGCCTAATATTTTGTTGTTGTTGTTTGATGTGTCACAGAACTCTTTATTGATTTTGTTTGTTAGTGATTATTATTTGAAGTATGGAAGTGATCTTCCATTAACATTGGATTTTTTGTTGTTGATTACCATACCTTTAATATTCCAGATGTGTGAACCCTGACGAGGCCAGCCTGGCCCCGACATTGTTATCTTTTCATCGGCGTGTCAAGACTTTTCTCTTCTCCCAGGCAATTAATAATAATAATAATAATAACAACATGAAAAAGCCTTTCTTAAGGGTAGCTGTTCATTGGAGGAGCAAGAGCAAATACAAACTGTTGGCAATTGTGTGTGTATGTATATATATATATATATATATATATATATATATATATATATATATAATGTGTGTGTATTGTTTGAGCTGATGCATTTTTCCATTGCCTGGACTGTTTACCAAATTTCTTTCTCATTATAATAATGTGATTTCTTTCTGCTAACATTTACCTCTGTTCCAAGTCTCATTAGACTGCTGAAGGAAATGTACTTGCAGCAATTTAATTAATCTGGTCTACGTACCTGTACTGTTTCCATCTCAAGAAGAAAAATGAAATTGTGGGGATATTCATAATGCCCCTTGAGATATTTGCTGTGTATGATTTATGGTTTGAGAGAAACCTATTATTGAGCCAGCATGCCTCTACCGGAGGCAGTATGCCTCTCAACACCAGTTGCTGGGAAAAACGAACCAGAAGGTCTCATTGCACTTGTGTCCTGCTTGTAGGCTTCCCATAAGCATTTAGTTGGCCACTGTGGGAAGAGAATGCTGGACTTGGTTTGATACGACAGGGCTCTAATGAAAGCTTTAGCAGGGGGAGTATATGTTCTCCTGTCATGAGCCCTGTATATTACATGTGGATAGAGGGAATGTGCTTGGAGGAGGGTGGGTTCCTCCTTGTTCACCCTTTCAATGTGCGAGAAGAGTCTACATGCATACAAACTATTATTATTATTATTATTATTATTATTATTATTATTATTATTAATCATACTTATACCCTGCTCCTCAGCCAAAAAAGGCTCTCACAGTGGCTTACAATTAGTTTGCAAAAAAGACAGTCCCTGCCCTCAGGCTTACAGTCTAATAAAGACATGACACACAAGGAAAAGGAGTTCAGGAGGGAAGAGGTAAAGAGAGAGAGCGAGCGAGAGAGAGAAATTAAGTGGACTGGGAACAGGGCTGATGGGATTGTCCTGCTCCTGAAGGAGGGGAATCCAACTGGATCAGGCCCCGATGTTTCCTCAGCCTGCTCCTTGTCCCCTTGGTCTTTCTTCTCACCCACAGGGCCAAGATGACAGTTTTGTCAGCTTTGTCCATGAAATCAGGGCCCAGGTTTTTTGCATGATTGCCAAATGATTGATAGAGACTATTTCAGTATATAGCAGAGGTGCAGAATCTCAGGCTATTGTTTATCAGGTAATAAAAAGGGAATCTGCCACTTTCATACATAAGGGCTAGGGTGACCATATGACTGGAATATCCTGGATTTGTCTGGGTTTTTGGTGACAAATCCAGGAGGGGGAGGGGAAATCCGGGTTTTTCCAATCTTCCCAAGCCAAAGAGCAGCTCTAATGGGAATTAACAAAAATGCTTATAACTCCATCATTTTTAAAGATAAAGACATGAAACTTGGCATGATGTTAGCTCTTAGGAAGGGCTTTAGTCATACCAAATTTGAAACAGATCTATTCATCCATTATTTTTTTTTGGAATTTTTTAATAATTGAGGTTTTAAAATTATTATTTTTTAAATTGTCATTTTTAAAGATAAAGAGATGAAACTTCACACCATGATAGGCTTTAGGTAGCTTTAGCCATACCAAATTTGAAACAGATCTGTTCTTCCATTGATTTTTTAGGAATTTTTTAATAATTGAGGTTTAAAAATTATTGTTTTTAAAATTGTCATTTTTAAAGATAAAGAGATGAAACTTTGCACTATGATAGGTTTTAGGTAGAGCTTTAGCCATACCAAATTTGAAACAGATCCATTCATCCATTGATTTTTTAGGAGTTTTTTAAAAATTGAGATTTTAAAATTATTTTGTAGAACAGATTTGTCTTAAATGTGCACTGTAAAATCAGACATGTGACCAAGGCTATGTTTGGGTGGGCATGCCCCCTAAGTGCTAGACATGCCCCCTTGGGGGCCGACCATGTTGTCCTCCTTTTTGGTTTCCAAAATATGGTCACCCTACATAAGGGCATTCTTGACAATATTTGACCACAAATAGTAGTCAACACATGGTTGGCAGTATTTAGTCCAGTGCTTCAAAACCTGGGCCAAATGTGGATCGTGGGGTTCCCCAAGATGCCATACCTTCTTCTCCTGGCATCAAGCGTGATGTTCAGCTGCCTCAATATGCATTAAAAGAAAAAAATATGCAAAGTTAATGGTTTATATTACACATAAATTTCCAGTAAGTAAGTAAGCCTCAGTGTATCTATGCACAGGTTGAGTATGAAAGTAAAAGAGGGGGGTGGGCAAATGCCTGAGTGCTGATTGGATAGTGGCAGGGAAGTGCTTGGATTGGCTGTGTGAGATGGGGAGGAGCTGGAGAAATGTAGCACATTATATAGTCTGGAGTGAGAGAGTGTGTGGGTGTGGGTTAGGATTCTGTGAAGCGAAGGGTAGAAGTGGGGTAGAGAGAGTGAAGGAGGAATATGTATATGATTCTGTGAGAAGAACAGAGATATATGAGAGAAAAAATATGATATATGAGAGAAGTGGATGATTATATGAGGATGAAGATAGTTGAGTGTACAGACAGTAGTATTCTATAGTGGAACCTTGTACCAAAGAAAGAACTGACAGAAACCAATATGCTTAGAACCTTGTAACCATACGCATTTCAATCGAGGAAACCAATAAGCTTGTTCATGCACTTACTTATCTTAATAAATTCTAATTACTTTTAAGCAACTGGTGTGGTCTGTGGAGAGGAGATTAACAATTTATGGTGGAGAGTACAATTAATGGTGGTAGTGGAATGGGAAACTGAAGCTGTGGGGCCTAAAGAATAAAGCAGTAGCAGTAGGCCCAAACCCTCAAACACGTCATTAGCACAGGGGGAATTGAAGTGGTCCTGCGTGTTACTGGTATGGATAGTCCTGTCAAGTAGCTTGTGGGCATCTCCGGTGAAGCCAAGATGATGAAGATGATTTCTTACCCGCCTCTCCATTTTGATCGAGGCAGGGAACAACAGTAAATATAAAATACATAAAACTGAATTAAGAACATAATATACATTGTTAAAACATCCTAAAAACATTCTAAAAACATCCTAAAATTCCCTTGGGTAAGCCTGCCTGAAAAGATCAGTCTTGATAGCTTTCTTGGATGCTAATAGACTGTCAAGCTGACGAGTCTCCTCCGGCAGGCCATTCCACAGTCTGGGAGCGGCGGAAGAGAAGGCCCTCTGGATAATACCCGTCAGCCTAACTTTGACTGACTGAAGTACATTCTTCCCAGAGGATCTGAGTGTGCAGAGCGGATTATATGAGAGAAGGCGATCCCACAGGTAGCCTGGACCCAAACCATGTAGGACTTTGTCACAGATGGACAGGATATCACACCAACCATCAATCATTGGGTGTTTTCCTGCCCTGTGGGGATTTTGTTCCCTATTCTAAAAGTTTGCAATGCCTCTCCTAAGGCTTAGGGACTGGCAGTGAGGGCTTTAAGCTGAAATGTGCTGCTGTTTTTGGCCCTGCCCCTTTTGCCATCAGCCACACCCACCTCTGGAATGCAGCCCCCGAGAGCTCTTCTGAAATGGTGAAAGAGGTTCTGCATCCCTGGTGTTTAGCCAGCGATGGGGTACCCAGTCCATATTCCCTTTGTGCAAGGGTTCACAGTGGCAATGTGTGACGAGTCTAGAGATGCAGCTGCTTTGACCAAAACAGAGAAATCCTAGGCAAGATACCCTTCTGTGAATGGTGATCAGGTACAGATAAATAATCACTGATAAAGAAAAAATCAAAGCATCTTAGAGGGCAGGAAGGGAATTCCGAAAACTTGGATTGTAATTGGTGACAGAGGGAGCAATCCTATGCCCCATAGATAACATCTAGGAATGAGCACTCTGCCTCGCAGCTAGCGTGGAAAGAACCACTCCAGCTGACTCTCCAAGGTCAAGAAGTTAACCTTGGAGGAGGGTGGTAAAGGGAGAGTTCTGGTGGGCAGGGAGCAAAAGGGACTGGAGTGGCTGGGATATGAACTATCCTGAGGCCTCTCCTTCCTCCTTCCCTCCTCCTCCGAGGCGCCCCAGTAACACATGCAAAAAAGCCCATCTAGTGAAAATGCAGAGAATCTTAGGATTGTGCCCTTAACCACTTGTTCATTGGCCTCCACAGGTAGAACGATAGCTGAACAGGAGAACCACAGATTGCCACAAGGGAAGCAGAGGAAGGAAGAAATGAATGAGCTGAGAGGGAGGACGATTCCCCCAAACCTTCCATAAGAAATGCCATCTCTCGAGTGCTCAGGACACCAGAGGCAACTGCGCAGATGCTCTTGCGTTGAAAAGTTTGGAAATCATTGATAAAAAGAAGTGTCTGTTTGGCATACTTGGAGGATGTTTATGTTAACGTCCATGTCAGGAAAGAGGTGAAAATGGCAGGACTTGCCTAGAACGGCAGAATCACGTTCTCTTGTTTCGGGATCACTGTCTGAAGTAATCCGGCATGGGATTCGGTTTTGAGTGTGAACGGAATTGACATCCATCACAGCTGAAAAAAAATAGGCCTTCTTCTCCGCCACCCTATTTATTCTCTGCTGCCAGATTGCGCTGAACACTGTTTACAGGGATGTGGAACTGATTGCCTCCTGGCACCGAATTAGACAGTTTTAATGGTTTCCTTTGCAGGGAACCGATAAATGCTCTGCCCTCTTAAACTGGAGAAGCCTTCAACTTTTTAGCTGAATGTAATAATATCAGGGTGCAGAGGATTACAGAGCATGCCAAGTTGAATTGGGATTGGATTGCTTTGGCTTCAGCCGTGGAGGTCTCCAAAGACTGAGGTGAGTGAGGGGCTGCCAGCAGCCTTATGTCACAGACTTTTGCTTGCCTTCTTAAAAGGAAAGCGTGACTCCTTGAGACCAACCTAGACGTGATGTGTGCCATTAGTTTAACCTGGCATGCTTCATTAAAAGAAAATCTGGTGAAGGACTGGAACAAGCTGGATTGGGATCATGGCATGGAGGTGGAGGGCTTTAATTTATTTATTTATTTATTTATTTATTACATTTTTATACCGCCCAATAGCCGAAAAAGCACAACCAGGATAAAACCACACAGCAAAATTGATATAAGATTAAAATACAGAGATAAACCAGTAAAAGTTAAATTTAAGTTAAAATTAAGTGTTAAAATACTGAGTGAATAAAAAGGTCTTCAGCTGGCGACGAAAGCAGTACAGTGTAGGCGCCAGGCAGACCTCTCTGGGGAGCTCATTCCACAACTGGGGTGCCACAGCGGAGAAAGCCCTCCTCCTAGTAGCCACCTGCCTCACTTCCTTTGGCAGGGGCTCACGGAGAAGGGCCCCTGTAGATGATCTTAAGGTCCCGGCAGGTACATATGGGAGGAGGCGTTCCTTCAAGTAACCTGGCCCCAAACCGTTTAGGGCTTTAAATGTCAATACCAGCACTTTGAATTGGACCCGGACCTGGACTGGCAGCCAATGAAGTTGTAAAAGGACTGGCGTAATGTGATCTCGCCAGCCAGTCCCTGTTAGTAAACGGGCTGCCCTGTTTTGTACCAGCTGAAGCTTCCAGACCGTTTTCAAAGGCAGCCCCACGTATAACGCATTGCAGTAATCCAAACGAGAGGTTATCAGAGCATGGATAACTGTAGCTAGGCTATCTCTGTCCAAATAAGGGTGTAGTTGGTATATCAGCCTAAGCTGATAAAAGGTGCTCTTTGCCACTTAACCCTTTCCCCTCTATCATGGCCATGGTCAGGATCACTCCCCACTTGCTATTTGCTGTTTATGCATTTTTAAATACCCTATTTCTTCGATTCTAAGACACACTTTTCCCCCCATTTAAATATCTCTAAAAATAGGGTGCGTCTTAGAATCGCGGCTGTGTCTTAGGTTTTTTTTTTCCTGTTGGTGGTACTGAAATTAGTGTGCGTCTTACAATTGATGGCGTCTTACAATCAAAGAAATACGGTATCAAGCATGCCAGAGCAATCTGTGTAACAAACAACCCATCTAGTTTAGCCAACAGAATCTGCATTTCAACTGTGTCTGTAACTGTGGTAGGGCTGGCCCTGCTGATCACCACTACTTGAATATTACGTTTGGAGAGCTTTAGAAATGTGAGCAGGGGAGATGCCATTGGGATTCTATGAAACAGGACTTTCTTGAGAAGCACTTGTTCCCTGAAATATATTAGGAAGGACTGGGTAATGTCTCACTATAGGGGCTGTGCAGGGAGAGGTGGGGGGGAATTCTAGTTCAAGAAGAAGGTAGGCTCCTCCACTGATTGATAGGATGTAACCTTATTCCCTTGCCATGAAACAACATGCTTGCTTACTCTGTATCACAGTAAATGTATCACCATTCATGAACTCAACCCAATACATTGGTCTTTAATGCTAAATATTGCATTGGGTGAGCTTTTGCCAATATGAGAGAAGCCTTTGTTTGTTCCCCCTTCCCCTCTCCTCCCTTGAAGCTGGGAGGTAAACTTAACTAGGATTCAGTTTCAGTTTCTAGAATTCCTGGCTTGTCGTTATATCATTAAACGAGGAATGGTGGCTTAAAACAAAATCTAGTCAATTGCTAAACAAACCCTGGTTTGTTTACCTGGCATATTTAACCATCAAGAGTTTGTCTTAAACCATGACCCCCAGGCTCACATATAATGATAAGCTAGGAATCACAGAAACTGGGCCAATAAGTCCTCCTCAAAGCTACATGAGAAAAGGAGACTGGAGGCATGAGCCCAATTCTTTGCAGAGGCCGAGGCACATAGTGCTAAACCATAGTTTAGCATTATATGCAAATGTGGCCATTATGTCAAGTTGTGGCTGAATAGATATAATAAAAATAAATTGAAATTTCATTTTCTAAATATGTCTCTTGCTTTTTATTAACCCAATCCAAGTAAAACATTAAATACCGAGATCCCAAGTTTGGAAAATACTGAGATCCCAAGATTGGGATTAGCATGGAAAAAAGGAGGCTAATGGGAGACACGATAGAGATGTACAAAATTACGCATGGTGTGGAGAACGTGGACAGGGAGACAGTTTTCTCCCTCTCTCAAAATACTAGAACCTGGGGTCATGCAATGAAGCTGATTGGTGGACAAATAAAAGGAAATACTTCTTCACACATCATGTAGTTAAATTATGGAATTCACTACCACAAGAAGTAGTGATTGGAGGAGAAGGAGAGGGCCACTAGCCCTGATGGTTATGTGCTACCTCCAATATCCAAAGTAATAAGCCTATGTGTACCAGTTGCTGGGGAACATGGGTGGGAGGGTGCTATTGCACCATGTTCTGTTTTGTTGGCCACTGTGTGAACAGAGTACTGGACTAGATAGACCCTCAGCCTGATCCAGCATGGCACTTCTTAGGTTCTTATAATGACTAGGTAGTTCTTATAATGACTAATTGCCCTGAATCCTGTGTTTGGGACTCTGGCAGTCCACTGATTAATGGAATCTCTATTGTTAATTGCATTCATACTGATTTCAGTGCCAATGTGCATCTGTGAAATATAGGATGAGTTCTACAATCATCTAGATTGGTTTAGGTGGATTTATTTATTTATTTATTTATTTGTTGCACTTATATATCACTCCCATAGCCAGGGCTCTCTGGGCGGTTTACAGAAATTCTAAAATTAAGATTAAAACTAGTATACAAAATTTAAAATCCTAAAACACAGAACATAGACACATAAAGCATTAAAAACCGTTAAAAAACTAAACATGTGGTTAATCAAGATGTGTCGCCATATGCCTGGGCAAAGAGGAAAGTCTTAACCTGGCGCCAGAAAGATAGCAGCATTGGCACCAGGCGAGCCTCATCAGGGAGATCATTCCATAGTCTGGGAGCCACTACCGAAAAGGCCCTGTCCCTCGTTGCCACACTCCGAGCCTCTCTCAGAGTAGGCACCCGGAGGAGGACCTTAGATGTTGAACGTAGTGACCGGGTATATTCACGTCGGGAGAGGTATTCCATCAGGTATTGTGGTCCCAAGCTGTGTAAGGCTTTATAGGTCAAAACCAGCACCTTGAATTGGGCTTGGAAACATACAGGCAGCCAGTGCAAGCGGACCAGAGCAGGTGTTATATGGTTGAACCTTCTGGTTCCCAAAATCAATCTGGCCGCTGCATTTAGATCATGTGGAACTTTTTCACCCAGTTCTTTGCTCATCACTTCCTTTGCTAGTGGTAATCAGACAGAAAAAGAAAAAAAGTAATCGACACTGCCCATGGGAATGTTCTATTATTTTCTAATTTTCTGCAGTCTCAACATAAGAGGTTTGTATACTGCATTGGTGCATACATGAGTTAGTGTGTGTGAAAGCATTCCTTGTGATAAAATGATTAATATGATGTACAACAGAGCTCAGCATGCAAGAGCATCTTTGCCTTCTACAATGAATAGGGAAACTTGAGGTATACTTAACAGAAGAGGGCATTTTCCTCCACTGTAGAGGCACTAGAAGCTACTACGCATGTGAGACTTTGGAACCTAACCAGAGAAACTGAACTCTGAAGGCAACATTCAGCTTGCTTTCCCCCCATTTTGAGTGCCCTCCACAAAACCACCCTTAATAAAATATATTACTCTTAAAACAACAACACCCTTTCACATTTTTGCCTGGCATGGGTGGAGCAGCAAATGCCAGGCTTGATTTGGGGGTATCAGTCAAGCTTTTGATCCATGAAATCAGCCCAGCATAGTTCCCTATCTACAAAATAGGAATTTTGGAAATCAGCCTGATTGAGATTGGGTAGTGGCCCAAAACATGCTTTTGAACGTGTTTGCTTTAGAATTCAGGAATCCAAGTCATTGCCAAATGGCACTTTGGCAAGTGGCTTGATTACACCTCCCAAGGGTGGGGGGAAACCCTCTTATGTGTCGTACAATTTGTGGTGCATTATTCATATTCAATGATCAAAAAACCTGCCAATATAAAAGACCGGAGTTAAGGCTGGCTCATATTGCCTCAACCTCCTCAAAGCCAGGAAACTGGAAGCTAAGGCTGATGCCTTAACAGATGTGCCCTGTGATCCATGATGACGTTGTGCAATATCACAAATTGTGCTGGCTTACAACTGACCCTCCATGCACCCATACTTTTCCTGGGTCTTTGGACCACGGAAGCATATGGAAGTTTCCTAAGCTTTGCACCTAGACTACCATGCAGATGTCCAAATATCCCTTCTTATGTTCCAAAGGCACTCAAACCAGTCTTGGGCTTGCATGCTCCCCTCCCCACTCCCCTTTTGAACCTTGAATAGGAGAACAGTGACATGTTTCAATCATAATCAAAGCAGAGTAGGTACAAGACCTTGAGTTGGATCATGACCCAAATGATTGAGGCAAGGAGATTTTAAGATCTGGAACAGGTCCCCTGCATCTCTTCTAGAGTAAAAAAATATATAACTAAAAACATAGCTTCTAGGCGCAGATTTAAAATAATGTGTGTTTTGGCCTTCAGCCGCATTTCTGAAACATTTGCAGTTGGAGGGAGAGAGCAATTTCATACAGGAGCTCAGGCCTTTTTTCATGTGAAAAATGTGAAGTTGTTTTTTGTTCATTTTGTTTGGCTCACCCTCTCCAACCACTAGGTCATGCTACCCAAATTGGCTTCCATTGACAACATCTAAAACACCCTCCTGCTTTGTTAATGTAAAGACTGCCGAATTTCCTTCTGTGATCTACTGGCAAAACGAGCCTGTATGCTTCAACCAATGTGAGAAGAGCTGAACTTTATAGTCCCCAATATGGAGGTTACAACATTTCCCTTGCCCTATTCTTCCCAGAGTAACGTGGGCAGAGGAATCTTTGTCTAACCATCACATGACCTGCTGATCTGCAGACTCCTCCTCCCATAGTACACCTGGGATTAATTAGTCTGGACTTATTTATTATTATTTATTACATTTATATCCCACCTTTTTTCCTCCAAGGAAAAACCCTGTGAGGTAGGTTGGGCTGAGAATCTGTGACTTTCTTTGTAGCCACATCACATATTCCATCTTCCCTTGATCCCTCTTGCAGTCAAAGGTATATTGACACTGAACACAGGGAGTGAAAAAGAAATTCTGAAAAGACATGCATAGGAGAGTACACTGTTAATCTATGATTCCCCCCTTCCCAAACGACAACATGAGAGCCAGTGTGGTGTAGCGGCTAAAGTGTTGGACTGGGAGTCGGAAGATCCAGGTTCTAGTCCCCACTCGGTCATGGAAACCCACTGGGTGACTTTGGGCCAGTCACAGACTCTCAGCCCAACCCACCTCACAGGGTTGTTGTTGTGAGGGTAAAATGGAGAGGAGGAGGATTATGTACCTTGGATTCCTTGGAGGAAAAAAGATGGGATATAAATGCAAATAATAATAATAATAATAATAATAATAATAATAAAATTAAATCTATGTGGCTGGTATTCAGTAACACGTCTTTGCAGAGCTAAAAGGTGAATTTATTTAATGGTAATTTGGGGGAAGGGAGCGAGTGAAACTAAACTCAAACCAGAAGTAAAATCACTTGCAATATATAGAACTATACAGGTAGGAAGAAGCAGACACACAATAAAATACCATTATCAGCATTTCTTTAGAGAATTTTCTTACTTTGAAATATCCCAATCTACTTCTCTGTCCTTTGCTTGCTCATATCCGCTAAACTTCCCAGCAAGCAATTTTCCTGGCAGATAGCCCTGGCAAATGAGCCAACAATTTTTATTGTCCAATGGAGGCAGCCATTTTGTTTGACTCCAAAACTCCAGTAAACACGACACGATGGAGAAAACAAAATTCCCACCTCAATGAAAAACACAGCAGTTTCTTCCCCTTCCCCCTCAACCTTCTAAATCAACAGCTGAGATGCAATAGGGAAGCTTCTGCATCTAGTAAGTCCCATTGGCTCTCATTACTTGTGAAAAAGCTTAATTTAAAATAAAAATGGAAATTAAAAAGGAAAGGTTTCCACTGGCTCTTGTACAAGGCAAATAGAAAGCCATCAATGCTTTATGAGAGACCACTTTCATTTTTTTCAGAAACCTTGACTAAAAAATGGTTGTCAACCTATTTCTAATAGAGGGAGGGTTCCCCCCACTTTTGTCTTTAAGCTTATCTGTCTCCTTTAAAGGTTCACCAATCTTCCTGAAATTTTCAGTGTATGTAAAGCCAACATTTCTTTAAATTTCAGAAAGATTGGTGAAAACCTTCCAATTTGATGAAGGTTAGAATACTTCCCCCTATTATTTTTTGTAATTGTTGAGCCTTAATAAAGGATACACTGCCGTGTCTCATTTAATGTATTAAGCAAAACAATACCTCTACATTTTGAGTAAAGGTTAACTTATATAAGAATACAGTAGTGTGAGGCTTATTACTCAAGAGCTGTCAGACTGAGTTTGCTCATTCTTGTTTTAAATGGAAGCTTGGGCAGTGTAGACATGCAGGTAATTTTGAAAGTTCACAAAACCTCACAGTCCAAGCTTTAATAGTAATTTATTTTCTCTGCACCAGACAAGCAGGGTAGCCCCTCCACCAGTGGGATGACAGACAGCCCTGCTCAGCCAATCAGTGTGGCATGAAGGCAGCCCTGGCCCAGATGCACAGTTAGGGTGCACCAGAAGGAGGGGAAATGGGACAGAGGTGGCCAATTGGGACGCAGAAGGGAAGGTGTGGGGTTGCACGACATGCAAATTTTATAGGTGGGATTCACTATGCATTATTCAGGAGCCTCTCTTTGGTGAGGGGACTAAGGGGCAAATAATAATAATAATAATAATAATAATAATAATAATAATAATAATAATACACCCCAGAAAGGAGCAGGACTATTAGGGCCCATGGTGACACATGGGCTTTGCACTAGTAAAAATGTAAAACTGAAAGGAAAATGCTTACCATTAAGCATGTGGGAGGGAAAAATCATTTTATCTATTGGAGACTGTGGCGATACCCACCTTTCTGTCCCTTAGGTATGTCTGAATTTGTACGTCTAGCGAGTGTGAAATGTTTGACTGAGTGGGTGTGGCTAGTGATGCTGTGAGAAAGTGGGAGGAAGGAGTATAAATAGTTTGGCTGAGGGGATTGTGAGGCTAGTCTTGTCTTGTCTTATCTGAGTCTGATTCTGATTATTATTCTTGTGGAGTGTCTGCGGCTTGTGCTTCTTGAGAGTGTTTGGTGTGTGAGGAGTGAGAAGAGATAGGACTTTAAGGGACTTGGGATTGTTGTTTTAAATATAAAAATAAGCACGTTCGGTCTAAAACGAAATACCAAAGATCTGTTCAATTTCGATAAACTTTACTTTGTGTCCTGTCACCACAAACCACGTGTCAGCTTGGATTTATTACTTGCTATTTTACTTCTACCAAAACACCTGCAGTTCGGTACCTCAGTAATAGAACCTCTTTTCCAAAACCCTTTACCTTGTTCCCTCACATATAGGGGAGAGGTTGTGTTGTTTTTACCCTTTCCTCAGGCTTTTCAAGAGGTGGCGCTTGGCTTGAGAAGGGTGTGCTAGGCAAGGCCTTCTATGTGAGGTCGGTGTCATTGCAGAGACAATTTACATGGTTAAACACATCTTCTTTGGATTACTGTCTTACATGTCTACTATTTTCCTTTTCCTTTTGCATACACTACTTTTCTACAGAATTCCCTGTGCATCACTTCAGCTCTAAGTTGGTGTGGGACCAGATGGACAGATTGATCATGCTGTTAAATTGTGTATGTGGTGAAGGTGTGGGTGGGGGAAGACTTTCTAAAGCTTTTTGTCCCTATGATATCAACCACAAACTATTTTTGAAGCAGCAGCTACAGAAAACAAGCAAAATTTATGGTTATGAACATCAGGTATACGTAGATATTCTAGGATGTGCATTTGAAATCTTTTACTGTAAATGATAAACACTGATTTGACATGTGTAGGAAATCTAATATGCTAGAAAAAAATGTCAGCTTTCTTGAATTAATAAAGTATGCAAGGCAGCCAAGTGAACATATTGCTAAGTCTTTCTATCAATGTATTCTCATAATTGGATTTCAAACCTCTCCCCATGGTTTTAATTGGAAGGGAAACTTCTCTTTAGTTAAAATTCTTTCATTTTTGCTGGTATACAGTACATCTCTGTTCAACATTTCACTATATATTCTAGGAAAAATAGCTGTGATACACAAATTAAATATATTTTTTGTGTTTGTTAATTTCCTTCCCTCAAAAAGCAGGGCTTGCCCAAGACATTTTGCCTTAGACACCCCCAAAGTTAAGGGGCATAGTACCCAAAGTTAGCTGTGGCAGAAATGCCATAAGCACATCTTCCATCCATGGCAGTAAATAGCTAACAATTTGCTACCCTTTTATGGCATCCAAAATTTGCTGCCTGAGGAGACAGCCTCACTCTACCTCATGGTAGGGCCAGCCCTACTCGAAAGTCAGAATAAATAGAATTGTAAGAGACATTTAAAATGAATGCTTGAAAAAATCTCCCTGTCTGGGGCTTTACAACTTTTCTTTCTCACTGAAAACCATCCTGAGATATGAGGCAATGACTCCCAAAGTACTGAACATTTGAAATGGTCTGCCCCCACTGCCTAGATTTAGTTATTCAATGTGTTCCATGGTATGTGACTACAAAGCATATTGCTTATTCCAGAACAGTTCTATTTATAAGACATTGGGAAATGTTTGCTCTTTGGCCAGAAGGATGCACATTTTTAATGTGCATATAATCACCATTGATTATTTGAGACTTGTAAATAGCCATTCACTTGCTATTCTGTGGTAGGTCACCTCCAGGCAGCCAGACAGGATGGTTTATTATGTAAACTGGAAGAGAATCCCAGACGTAAACACTTGCAGAGTCTCATGTTTAAGACCACTGCTTTAACATCATGGTCATTTTTCATTTATTTCATTTATTAAATTTCTTTGGCACCTTTCTTAACCCTGTGATGTTGCATAAATGGCCCCTTTAGGGCCACCATTTACATAACATTCGATTTCAGAAAAACACGAGCTGTCATTTTTATGCAGAACAGCAGTTTGCTAAGAGGACGGGCAGTGGTGGTGGTTCAGAAAGCACTCGGTGAAACCCAACGGAGGTGAATCCATCCATCCATATTGGGGAGAGCATTCCACAATCATGGGACACCACTGAGAAGAACCAAATCCAAACGTTATGTTCACACATAACGTTAAACCATGGTTTAGTGTTACATGGATGAGCTCCAGTAGGCTTTGAGCGTCCATTGTAGACTAACCACTAGGTAATTTTAAACTCCAGACTTAATGGGGCGGTCATGGGGGGTCCTTTAGGCAGCCACGTACATTATCATTTTTCTTCTCCACCCACCACCCTTCCATGCCTTGCAGCTGCTTCTACATTCCTCGCATCTTAGAGCCACAAAGGAAACAAAAACCCTGTTTGCCAACCCTGGTTTTTTTTCAAATAGAACCAATGCTCTGAGTTTGTGCAGTATCTCATTTTAGAGTCACATCATAACATCTTAATGAGTACAGAGAGAAAATGGAGTTCACTTCTATTGTCCAAAAGCTAAATACATTGACCTAGGAACAACCACCATTGTGTTACAGCAAAGGATAACACATTTTTTAAAGTAAAATTAATAAAATGAATGTCTATAGCCTAGCTGGCCACTCTGTGACTATAATAAATGTCTTTAAAAACAATAAGGAAAAAAGGATGCCATGGCAAGAAGAGGTGCTGATGTTGCTGGGCTGGTTTGCCATTGCCCCTCCCCCATCAACTGCCACTCTGTGTTTAGTCATATGGGGGGGGGGGGGCTGAACTGTGAGGAAATAGATTTTGACTGCACCACTGATGACCAGCAGCAGCTTGCCATGGCCTTCGAACCCCGGCAAACCACAGTTAGTATCAGAAACAACCCCATGCCAAACCATAGGTTGCAGAGCTGGCTCATTTTCCCTAACCACCATTCAGGGTTTGGACATAACACCATGCTGCAGTTAATCGGAAACAGAAGCAAAAGCCGAAAGAGAATCAGAAACAGATGTGAAACAGAAGCAAAAGCTTCTAGTCTCCTGGAGGCCGCACAGAGGAAGAGAAAGGAGCACGGTGCATGGAAGCCTGAAACTCACTGCACTCACCCTTACACCACTGAACCATGGTTCAAAAATACATGTGAACTGGGTCAATGTGACAGCTTTCTGTCCGCCATGCCCAAAGCATTTTTAGTGGTAAAGTGTTACAGTGAGAATTTTGGTTTCTCACGGAAGTAGCCAATTTGACACTACCGCTGACGTAAATTACGTTGTGCTAGCATTCGTGTCATCTAGCACCCTGCACGACAGGTGTCCAGGGAACCCATGGCACCAACAAACAGCGTTGGTGTTGTGCTAGAAGGTGCTGATACTTGCATAACGTAATTTATGTTAGCACTAGTGTCAAATTGGATACTGTCCTGTGTTTGGGATTTACTTGGTTGGATATTCAGGACTATTTATTGTGTTAGTATATCAATAATTCTTAGAAACATGCCTCTGTCCCCATCCCGCCCCACACACACATACATGGCACCCAGATTGTGAGAGCCTGAAAGGTGATTGTACACAAAAGCGTTAAAATAACATTAGAATAGATAAAAGGTTATCCCAATATTTCAGGTGGCATTGGCCAGGCACTGGCCAGGAAAGCACAATCTACTCTATCATGCGTTGGAAATTGCTGTGGATTCGGGAGAGTTTGCTCGCAGTTTCAGAGCAGTCTCTCTTTTCAGGGACTCCAAATTCTGCTGTGGATTTTGTTTTATTCAGAATTTCGTGTCAACCTTACATCGTTTATTCCCACTCCCACCCCTGACGCAGTAACATGCATTTTAGAAAATCAGTTGGAAGAGATCTCATTGGTCCTCTTGACTTATCTCCTCGGTTCAGACGGAGCTCCCAGATTACTGGGTTTAACATATAAGCGAGTTTAGGTACGAACAACTGGCACATTTGCTCCCAGGTCCTGCGGGCATGATACATATTAAGGAGAGCTCTACATCATTCCAGCATGGGTTCAAACTGTTGCTCCAATCTATTGCATTGTATTTAGCAGCCTAACCTACAGCCATAACATCTCAGTCTCCATTGGCCCCCAGCCACTTGGCACAACAGCTGGTGGGTGACTTCTCTTCTGTAATTTTGAAGCAGACTCCTGCTCTTTCTCATTGTCACTTTCCAAGTGATTGTAATCATGGAGAGGGAGGGAGCATAGACCCATTTGCTATCCCTGCCCCAATCCGTGTGTGTGTGTGTGTGTGTGTGTGTGTGTGTGTCATATCTAAGTGTGCATAGGCTCTCATACATGATGCATATTCCTGCATAATTTCGGTTTTAAAACACTTGTGGAATGGACAGATGTAGAGAAGGTGCCTCTCTACAGATGTGCCCCCCCAATGTGAGGACAACAGGTGTAGGGCTCAGGGCTGGTGTCAAGGGTAGGCATGGTTGGACAACAGCTGAGGGCCCACACCTCAGCACACACACCCTGAAAAGAGACCCTGGAGTTGCTTCTCTTCACCACTGCAACCTGCTTGTTCACCTCTCACTCTGGACCAGACAATGGTGGTGGTGAAAAGGAGGAGGAGTAGATCCCACTTGCTCTTTGGCTGTTTTCCTGTCAAGCAAGTGGTAGCAAAAGAAATTAAATTGCGACTGCATGGAGAAGAATAACTGAATGAAAAGGGCTCTGGTGTGGCCTTTATTGCTCCCGCCTCTAACATATTTGTTCGATTCTCTTCTGATTTGTTCAACCTTTGAATTTAGAGGTTGGTTATCACTTCATGAACATGTAGGGCAAAAACCTATGCATGTTTCAACAAAAAAAATGTTCTACTCCCAGCATGCCCTTAGCATGACTGGCTCAGGCATGCTGGGAGTTGTAGGACCTTTTTCTATCTAAACGTACATAGGTTTTCCCCCTAGTCTAATAAATGTCCATTGATTTGCACTCTTCTCTAAAAAAATAAATAAAGAGTAAACCATTTTTAATGTTGAAAAAGGCTTTGAGGGTAGGGATATCCATCATGGAGAATTCCAGCCCTTTGGGGGCTCGAAAGATTTCCCTGGAGCCCCCGGCTTGGCCTACATTCACAAGCCGAGCCATGGGCTTTTTTTCCCAGAATCTGGGAAACGTCCATTTAATTTTTCCCTGCAAATGATCTTGTGTAAATTTCAGCTGTAATTAGCACAATTTGTGCATATTGCAGCCATAAAAGTGCTAGTTATGTGCAAATTAAAGCTGCAGCTTAACTCGCTAATTTTAGAGAAAAATAAAATGGAAATGGAAATCCATGAGCTGGACTGACCCACATATATCGAGTTTGGCCATCTTATGGGTCAGCATGTTGGAGTCCAGGGGACCAAGCTGTGGAATGATCGGCAGACTACACGCCCTGGATGGATTCGTTCAACATCCCTATTTGGGGGGAAGGGTACTGGGTTAATAATATCATCCAGTAGTTACCATTATGCACAGCAAGGTTCTGCTTTAAAAATAGAAAAATGCTCCCCATCCCAAGCTAAATACAGGGCTCATCTACACCAAGCAGATATTCCACTGTGAAAGTGGTATGAAAGCAGTATATAAAAGACAGGAGCCACACTACTGCTTTATAGTGGTATTGAAGTGCACTGACAACTGTTGGAACCCATGACACATACCATATACTGCTTTCACACCACTTTCATAGTGTTGTATCCTGCTTGGTGTAGATGTGTCATGGGCCCCAACAGTTGTCAGTGCACTTCAGTATCATTATAAAGCAGTAGTGTAGATCCTTCAGTGCACTTCAATACCACTATAAAGCAGTAGTGTGGCTCCTGCCTTTTGTATACCACTTTCATAGTGGAATATCCTGCTTGGTGTAGATGAGCCCACAGGAAAGAAGAGTAATCTGGAATTTTAGCCCTAGATCTTTAGGAACAAAATGTATATAGCTAAGGGCATTGGATCATACAACCAATGAACCCATTTCCATTGGTAATTAGACATGAGTACTATATTTGCTATAATATGATAAGATCTAGAAAATAAACTCAATTTAATAAGTTCAAGGAAGAAATAATAAAAAGATTAGCAACTGATTATTTTTTAAAAGAACCTCGAGATTTCACTGTCAAAGATAAATGTGTAAGATTGCATTTATGGAGTTATTCTAATAGAAAACCTATTGTAGGCTAATTGCATTCCAAATGTTTATTGAAAACATATAGGGTGAATATTGAATTTTAGCTAGCCTTTTGCAAAATGGTATCTGTTAACTGTCAATGAAAGCTCTCTTTTAAAAAGCCAGCTATTGGAATTTCATGTACAATAAGTGCCAAGCTGTATATTATACATGCTCAGAATGTGACTGATCCAACCTGTTTACTTTCTGCAAACGTAGATTGCTGCTCATTTTCATCTGACAAGGATGCACAGAAGTAGTTTAAGAAACATTTGAGGGGCCATAAGTGTTCTAAATCTGGTTTAAAAACTGAGACACACAACGTGAAGATAAGGCACTAGTAGCTGCCTTCCACCTCCAAGCAGTCTTGAATGATTCAGATTTCTAGACTCATTTCAAACCAGCTTCTGAGAAGGATATGGAATTGAGACAGCTATGGTTGCTTTAGTGGATGATCTCCGCATGAGTATTGACAGGGGAGTGTGTCCCTGTTGGTACTTTTGGACTTTTCAGTGGCTTTTGATACCATCGATCACGGTATCTTTCTGGAATGCCTGAAGGGTTTCGGAATCAGGGGCACTGTGTGCCACGACACAGGCTCTGAACACCAGACCTCCCGTCTGCCACCACTTATTATGGGCCGACACAGGCTCTGAACACCAGACCCGGCCGAGGCTACTCCCTGCTCAAGCCAAGCACCACCGCTTGATACGCCTGAGGCAAGGGATAAAACCCACCTTCCTCCAAACTATGTGGAGAAAGGGGTTTAAATTGGAGAATGGATTTTAATATATATAATAATGCGCTGTGAGTTATATCTGCTTAGGTGAATGATTGTCAGAGTGGGTGTTATATGTGTAAACTTAAGATGATAAACGCCAAACAGACACGTGGGATTTTTGTGGTAGTTTTAAAACAAACAATCAAAATTTATTTTTAAAAGTTCATAAGCTTTGTTTCAAATAACATTTAAAAACCTTTTTGAAACCTTTCATACAATCCGGTCACTCATTCATATTCGCGCTTTCCTTTTTCTCACACAATCACTCTTGAACTTTCTTTATTATCAGTATTGATTAATATACTTCCACTACGTGCACACCACACTCTAAAGACACCACTCACTACACTGACTCTCAAATTTCCCAGAACTTAAGTACCATAAATACAGAGAGCACTTCAGACTCTAAGAGTACCTAACAAGTCTCCCTGAAAAGCTTTCCTGAAAAGAACAAGAACAAGAACAGAACAAGAACTCTCAATCCCCTCCGTCATTCCCTTATATATATATCACTCCTCCCCACTCCCAAGACATTCTAACTCCGCCCACTCAGGCCAACATTCTACAAACCACAGACTTACAAACAGCAGACATACATTTGGAATTGACTTGTGGGGTGTAACGCCACACTGTGCTCCAGTGGTTCTGGTCCTACCTCTTGGGTAGGTTCCAGATGGTGATGCTTAAGATTGTCTTGGGCCTGTACAATTTCATAGAATCATAGAATAGCAGAGTTGGAAGGGGCCTACAAGGCCATTGAGTCCAACCCCCTGCTCAATGCAGGAACCCACCCTAAATTTATTTATTTATTTATTTATTACATTTCTATACCACCCAATAGCCGGAGCTCTCTGGGCGGTTCACATCCCTGACAGATGCTTGTCCAGCTGCCTCTTGAATGCCTCTAGTGTGGGAGAGACCACAACCTCCCTAGGTAACTGATTCCATTGTCGTACTGCTCTAACAGTCAGGATGTTTTTCCTGATGTCCAGCTGGAATCTGGCTTCCTTTAACTTGAGCCCGTTATTCCGTGTCCTGCACTCTGGGAGGATCGAGAAGAGATCCTGGCCCTCCTCTGTGTGACAACCTTTTAAGTATTTGAAGAGTGTTATCATGTCTCCCCTCAATCTTCTCTCCTCCAGGCTAAACAAGTCCAGTTCTTTCAGTCTCTCTTCATAGGGCTTTGTTTCCAGACCCCTGATCATCCTGGTTGCCCTCCTCTGAACACGCTCCAGCTTGTCTGTGTCCTTCTTGAATTGTGGAGCCCAGAACTGGACGTAATACTCTAGATGAGGCCTAACCAGGGCCAAATAGCGAGGAACCAGTACCTCACGTGAATTTCTATGGAAATCTCCTCAAAACAGTTCCTTGAAATGTGAAGACAGATTTGAATAGATTAGGTTTTGATTTGGATAAACTTTTCTGTTGCTAGAAGGTTGGAATCGGGACACCTTTTGACAAGCGTTGTGTTAGGAATGTTTGAAGTATGCAAAGCTGATGAAAGGAAGAGGGGAAGGTTGGTGTATGTTCACCCCAGGCAAACTATGATGGAATTCAGCCTGAAATAAAGAAAATGGACATGTGGATGGCGATACAATAAAAGAGAAGAGTGAGAATCTTCTGGAAACAATAAAAAATCAGAATGCTTTTAATAAAGCCTTTGCTTCCCCCCTTTATACAACTGGTGTCTGCAGATTTATATTTAGGATTAAATAGAGATGGATTCTTTTCAAGATTTTGCCTGGATGGATATGTCCAATATGTCCAAGTGCTCATCTGTTCTCTCTAACCTTGTTTACATTCCATATTAATTTATTATTATTTAAAAAAAACAATGGATAATTATCACTTTTGATCCTATTACTCGCATCAGAGCTATAAATACCAGATAGATTAGAGAAAGAAATATAATCAATTGGACTAGCACCTGGGTTAAGAAAATTGGTGTAGGCTCCTAAAGATCTATCAACAGAGTTGATGAAAGGATAAGAATCCAAGGAAGTGCAGGCCAGAGTTGTTGATCACTTTATCCTGTGATATTCTGTTTAAAATAGAAGCTTGCCTTACAAATGGGCTATCTGTGTTACTTACTTTCCTGTACTGGCCAGCACCAATCCATCATTTAACGTCTTCACACTGAGTATAAATTTGGCTTTGGAAAATTCAAATTCAAGATGTGTCAAAGTTGCAGATAAACTATTCCAAACTCTCTAAAGCCTATAAAAATAGAAATACACACACATATATATTGGGTGTCCAATTGGTTTCCCTGGATTAGAGGTATCTGAAATACTATTCAACAGTGCTGTGTCAAATCCTGCTCCCTACTTTTGAGAAATTATTCCCTCCCCATGAATGAGGCATTGTTTTTATTGTCTCTTTCTTAGGGAGGGGGAGAATGTCAAAGAAATTTCTAACTAGAGTTGGGTCAGAGGTTCAGTTTACCTTATTAAGAATAGGAATGGATGTGAATTTTGATTCAGTTTGATTTTGATTAGTGATTCAAGAGGCAACTGGACAACTATCTGTCAGGGATGCTTTAGGGTGGATTCCTGAACTGAGCAGGGAGTTGGACTCGATGTCCTTATAGGTCCCTTCCAACTCTACTATTCTATGATTCTATGCCATGGAATTTTGTAATTAGCTGACTTCCATTCATGATATTTACCTTTGTAGTGAGCCTAGCTTGATGTATTACCAATTTGCTATTATATTCAAAACTGAAGCATGCACAGTAAAGGAGCAGATAGATCACCCCTGAATTTTCAGTCATCTTACCAGCTAGAACCCCCCTAAAAAACATACTTGAAGCAGCCCCCTTATCTGTTTTCTTCCTCTTCACCAATCAGGAAAGTGGCACACACATAACATCCTGCCACACTATGATATTCTAAACTACAACTCCCAAGATGCCCCGTGATGTTGTACATGCACAAAAATGTGTAGACGTTTAACAAGGTGTCATATTAAAGGAGAACTCTCGTCTGAGCTCACATGGACAAATTAATTACTTTCAGAGGAAATAATGAATTCACTTAGGGTAAGTTCACGCATCACTAGTTTTAATAAAAAATTACCAAAGTTCACAAAGCACTCCATATATTGTGACAAGTATTTCAGTTGTTGTTGTTGTTGTTGTTTTAAAAAAATTGAATGTGGGAGAAACCAGAACTGTCGGATTTTTACACCCAGTCCTGCACCGTTCCTGCATTACCCATATGACCACACAATGCCATGTGGTCACATGGACATTTTAGGAACTGCTACGAAGCTGGAAACCTGTCTAAGAGCTCCATGCTGCAACAAGCACAAGTAGGGCTTTCTTAAAATGTGTTTGCTCTCCCTGAAAAAAATAGCTCCCAATATTAGGTCTTTTTTTGCCTTAAGATAAAGCAGTGGGAACTGAGAAACTTTATTTATGTCAGGAATGTATTGATTTGGACAATATAAAATAGCAAGTCCTATAGCATTGGATATTAGATGTCTAATGGACTGGCATAGTTTCTGAAGATAGAAAAATTGGTTTAGTCTACTCTATAAGAAACAGTTCAGAGAGATCAGATCCCAGCTGCAATCCAGAAATAAAACCTTTTCTCATGTTGTTATTAACAAGATGACACCTGAAGTTGTGGAGGCACTCTTTATAAATGTCTTTTACACGAAAACACATTTCAGCTCAAGTTTCTGTTCTATTCCAAATGACAGTAATAATAATGGAAAGATAACAGATGGCAAGGTGGATGGGTCTGAGTAGGTGAAAGAATTGGGACATACGTAAATTGTTTGGCTTGTTTTAAAATTGGCATATTCTGCTGCTTTGGTATATTAAAAAAAATGAAATGTGCAAGGATCTCCAGTAGAGTGAAATGTCTAGAACATGTAATTGTGCTGCTGACTTCAGCGATTAAGGACATCTTGAATTTCTTAGAGCAACTATTTTCACTTACAAGGTATGTCCACTTCATATTAACCTCATATTAATCATCTGTTTAATATGCTATCTGTTAGGGATGTGCTCCACTTCTAATCGGACCGGCGAATTAGAAGCGGAGTGGGGGGCTTCGCCTGCCCTTAAGGCAGAGGTGAAGAAGATTGGCGAAGAGGATCGAGGTGAAGGCGGATCCTTCGCCTCGATCTGGAGCTCCGCCGGAAAGGTAAGTGGGGTTTACCAGGCCCTGCCGCTGTCGCCCATGCGGTGACAGCGGCAGGGCCCAGTAACCCCCACCGCCCTCCTCTCCCTTACCTGCCTCCGTCCGCGGTCCGTCCGCGTCTTCAATTGAGCCCGCAGGGCTTCCTGGTTGAACCGCGGGCTCAATTGAAGACGCTGGTGGACCGCGGACAGAGGCAGGTAAGGCCCCCCTCCCCCTTGGTCCCTTAGCAGGCTCTGCCACCATCGCCGCATGGGCGGCGATGGCGGCAGGGCCCGGTAAACCTCCCACCCTCCTCTCCCGGCCTTACCTGGCGCCACTCCCCTCCGCTGCGGAGCTCCGATTCGGAGCCGGAGCTCCGCTGCGAAGAGGAGCGGAGTATGGGCGGAGCGGCGCGGAGTGGAGCGGGCCGACCCGAAATTTTCGGATCGGCCCACGGGGCGGAGCGGGGTGTCCGTGCACACCCCTACTATCCGTTCAGGAAGATAGCCTGATGCCTATTCCTAAGGAGACTATTCTACAACAATACCTTCTTTCTGACCTGCCTGACCTGGCAGGAAATTAAGAAAGAACTAATGTTAATGCCTACACTACAGATATATGGAACTCCTTATCAAAGGAGGCCCATTTAGCCCCAGAACCTCCCAGAGCTTCCTACAAAGATCACAAATAGAACAGCCCCTGCCCACAATAGGGATGTGAGCAAAATTTGTTTGATTCACATTTTGATGTGAACTTAACTAGTTTGGCACTTTTGAACCAATACAGAAACTGAATAAATTATTCTCTGAAATTCAAAATTCTCCAAATTTTGCAATGTATATATCAAGGAAAGTGCACACAAAATGCATCAATTAATGAAAATACTGATTCAAACTGCACTGTATTTGGGAAATGGCTTGCAAAGAGGTATATATCAGGCAAAATGTGGTATAGTGTGGTGTAGTGGCTAAAGTCTTGGACTGGGAGCCGGGAGATCCAGATTCTAGTCCCTACTTAGCCATGGAAACCCACTGGGAGACTTTGGGCCAGTCACAGACTCTCAGCCCAATCTACCTCACAGTGTTGTTGTGAGGATAAAATGGAGAGGAGGAGGAGGGGTATGTGTACTGCCTTGAGTTCCTTGGAGGAAAAAAAAAGGCGGGATATAAATGTAATAAATAATAAATAAAATTGCTTATGAAAATACATGCATTAGGTGAAATGTGCACAAAATGACGAAGAAATTTCTTGCAAAGTTTACCAAAATCTAAAAGTTAATATTGGGGTGGGTGGTGGAATCCTAAGTGAAACCAAAATTGACAGGTTCATCCATCTCTAGCCCATTGGCTTAAAAGACGCAGCAGGAAAGGTGAGTGGATTGGTAGGGAGAAGGATGTAAACCCAGGCACTAGATTCTTAGTTACACCATTCACCAGTAGCAATTCAGCACATCATGGAGCTATGGAAGGTATGGCCTCAGCGATGGCAATTGATAGCTGGACAGGGGCTCTCAGCTGGAGTAAGATCTATACAGTCCACCTATCAAATGCCATCACGGAAGCCATCAGAAGCAGTAGCTTCCTCTCCCTCTAGTGGCCTCTCAAGCTGGCTTGGTGTGGTATAGAAATTCCAAATATATGTTTTAACTGGTAGTTGTTTTTATCGTATTTATTGATGCTTTTTATCCGCTTTTTTAATCATTTTCTAAAATTTTACTTCATATTTCATTGCTGTTATCCACTTTGAGCTCCGTTCAGTGAAAAGGCAGACAGCAAGATTAGCAAAGAAACAACCAAACATCAGTACAGAGAAGGGCCCGGTTGAGGCATCGTAAGTCCTTACTTCTTAAGGGGAAGGTACTTGTAGCAAGGCCTCCCTGGAACACAATAGACATGGCAGAGATTAAAATAAGTGGAGATGATCCCATACGCTGGTCCTAGGCCCTGAGTTCCTTGTAGGAAAGCAATCACATAGAAGAGGGATGCAGAAACTCAGGTCCAAGGTCCATATCTGGCCAGCCTGGGCCCCCAATCCAACACTCTGAGGTTCCTCAGCCCTGTCTTCTTCCCCTGGTATCATCCCCCCTTTTTGACCGTCAATCATTTGATGGTTCCCAGGTTTTGTGCAGCTTCCCCCCTCATTGAAAAGGTTGAAATGCCTCTCTTGAGGGTTAGTTACTGGCAGTAAAGACTCGTATTTTTGGCTCCGCCCCTTTTGGCCTGCAGCTCCACCCACCTTTGGAATGTGTCTCCCAAGAGCCCTTCCAAAATGGAATCCAGCCCTCAGGCTGAAAGAGGTTCAATATCCTTTATATACAACATCTGATATATGACTGCTGTCTTGTTATTTTTTCCTATGTTGGAATTTTGCATAAAACCTCTGTGTAATACAGGACTGGCAGAGGGATTAACCTCAGCTTTTTAGAAGTCTAGAGTGCCACAAGGGAATGGTCTGTTTGTATGCAGATGTTTCTAGGTTTGGTTGCTTGTAATTTCAGTTTAAAAGGATTTTCTTTGGTGACAGGGTGAGGAAAGGCACTTGACCGCTACCTGAAACCTTTAAGAGCTCCTGCCAGCTACAGTAGCTGACAAAGCTAGAGGAACCAATGCTCTGGCCCAGTATAAGCCATCTTCCCAGACCCGTAAATGGTAGCACAAAGAAGAAAAAAGTGAAAAATAAAAGTAACTACAGTCTGGGGATCAATGACGTCTTAGATTGTACTAGCTTACCCATTAGATGTTGAGTTCCCCCTCCCCATCTTTTATTTCCAGTTTTATTTTCTGCACTTCAATAAATGTCTTTGAGCAGCATTTACTGTAGGAAATTGTTGAGTAAGTGCTTTTTGAAAGAACAATTTACTAACAATGGTTTATAGACCACCTGTTCATCCCGTAAATGGCAGTTAGTAAAATGTAGGGATTCCAAATAATTACTTTTTATTGCCTTTTCTTAGTAGATTTAATATAGGAGTTTCATGTGAAGATTGATAATGGAGGCGGCTTGAAATGAGCTAACACAGAGGGAATACAAGAGAGAAAGAGAAAGTGAGAAGAAAAAAAATCTTGTTTTGAATCATTTAAAAAACCAAACCAAACCCAAACATAACAGGGAAAATACCAGAAAATATGCTCGGATATGACTCTAGCCAGAATATTAGTTCTTCTATGGGCTTCAATTGAGTAGTCAGTAAATAATGAACAATGGTCGGTGTAAGGAAATGCATTCTTCATATCACAAAGAAATACATCACATGCACATTTTTTTTAAAAAAAAACCCACCCTGTTTTATTTATTTTTTATTTATTACATTTATATACCGCCCCATAGCCGAAGCTCTCTAGGCGGTTTACAAAGATGAAAAAGATTGGATTAAAAAGACTGAACATTAAAAATCAAGATACAAAATTTAAAAACATTTTAAAAAACAGTTGTTTAAAACAATTTTAAACACTCAGGCAGGCCAAAGCTATTGAAATCAGTTAAAACTCAGCATATGGTGTTGAATGCCTGGGAGAAATGGAAAGTCTTAAACTAGTGCCGAAAAGATAACAATGTTAGTGCCAGGCAAGCCTCACTGGGAGATTGTTCCATAATTGGGGGTCCACCACCCATGATTCAGTTTGGAACAGAAAAATTCCTCTTAATTTTCATACAAATAATCATGAGAATAATTGGTTGCAAAGGAGAGTGACTGAAGGCTCTCTTGCTGTATCCTTCTTTGTGCTAAGAACTGTAGGTTCCGTTACTTCTTCCATGCAACTGTGGCATTTTGTGACTGTACCATGTGTGAGATTTTGCTCTTAGTCATATTGTAAAGTGCTTTGAAATAGCCGGTTAAAAGGTGATTATCACCCAATCGCATTATGGGCTTGTTCACACATGCACCCATAATTCTGAGTGTGGTACTAAGTGGAGTCTTATATGTCTGAATGGAGATCAAACATTACAAAGAAAATGTTCAATTCCCCTTGTATCACCTTAGATCCAATGGTCTTTGATTGACATCCAATTTTGAATACTCATTGCTGGAGATCCAGTCTGGTGCAGCACCAAAGTATTTGGTATTCTATTCCAATCGGCATCACAGGCTACATAACAAAATTAATATTGTGTTACAACAACTGCAATTTCTATTAACTATAAACCTTAACTCCAGGGTGGGGGTAGGTGTGTGTGGATTCTCTCAGCTTTGTTTTAATTTAGTTCCAGATAGTGCTTGGATTACACTGATGTATACCTGCTAATTGCTTGGACAACAGTTATTGTAACACATTGATAATAGTGTGTGTTTGTGTGTGTGTGTGTATGTGGGGTATTTACAACGCTTCTGTAATTGTGAATAATTGTATGAATTCTGATTATTTAAAAGCAAAATAAAGTTAAATGGATTTCATTGATTTTATTTATTTATTATACATTTATATCTCACCTTTTTTCCTCCAAGGAACCCAAGGCGGCATACGTAATCCTCCTCTCCATTTTATCCTCACAACAACAACCCTGTGAGGTGGATTGGGCTGAGAGTGTGTGACTGGCCCAAAGTCACCCAGTGGGTTTCCACGGCTAAGTGGGGACTAGAACTCAGAACTCCCGACTCCCAGTCCAACACTTTAGCCACAACACCACACAGACATATTCTTCGAGCTTTCCCAACCTGGTGTACAATTTTAGTAGAAAACAGAGTGGGAGTGGACAACCCCAGCTGAATAACCATTATGGAAGTCTTGCTTTGATTTTGATAGATTAGAAGATTAAATTTGCCTGGATTTAATGTAACATGGAAGCCAGATTTAAATTAGTGCTGTGCTGAAAATCTCTCTTTCATGATTTCTTTTCAAATATTCTCATTCAATCTGAAACAAAAGGAAATGCGTTTGAAAAGATATTCAATGGTAAGCAAAATTTCAGAGAAATGCTCATGGTTTGAGGTAGCTGAGCAGTGTGCTCAAATGTCCTGTTTTTCATTGTATGATCAGTCTCCTTAGCTTCCCACAATCCAATTAAAGTCCAGGGGAAGACCTCATGAGGCAATTTCTCCCAGAGAGCTTCGTAATTTCACCCAGAGAGCTTCGTAATTTCACCCAGAGAGCTTCGGCTATTAAGCGGTATAAAAATGTAATAAATAAATAAATAAATATGGCATTTTCAAATCAGGAAGAGCAGGCAGTCTAAGAGGCTACAGAGCAATGCAGAGGTGTGTACAGGAAAGAAAACACACACACAGTACCCCTGGCTGCTTTGTAGAGATTAGGTGGGCCCCAAACCACCACATAAATAAGTAAATAAATAAAATGCCCTAAGAATGAAGCAAAACAATGAAGCCTCTTTCATGGTGGGCAGATTTTGGTTCAACACTGGCTTCACTTCTGCCCTGTAGCTAGACACCTCACTAGTCCACTACACACCTGCATTAGGTGGACACAAAATGGGGTACATCCTGTTTCATAATAATTACTTTAATGTGTAGGGGGGAGGTGGATTCCTCGTGTCTATCTGTTGCTTGAGATAACATGACATACTTTAAAGTGTAATATTGCTAAAAGCCTCCTGCTTGGATTCAGGATTCCATTATTCCAGCTTCTATCATTTGGCATTGAGGTTTCCTACATTAAGGGTTTGGCACTTTAGAGAAAAAAATGAAATGTAGAAGGCAGAAATAGGTTCTGTGTTGTTTTGGATGTCTGTTGTGGACTTTATTTCCTCCTTGATTCCCCATCTACTGTGTAAATAACAAGATGATTTATTGAGGCTGCACATATTCTGCATGTGCTAAGTCATCCCATCAGAGTCTGGGATACAAAAAAAAATTCAGGTTGAATCTAGACTTATTTATTTATTTATTTATTTATTTATTACATTTTTATACCGCCCAATAGCCGAAGCTCTCTGGGAATCAATGGGACAAGAAAATAATGACTAACTTAAGTCCCATTGATTTCAGTGGCCTTACCTTAAGCAAGATTCAACCCACTGAGATGCCTTTGAGCAGATACAAAAAGATATCAAAAAGGCTGCCTATCAATGAAATGCCATTTGGATACTCAAAAGAGGTATAAAAAGAGCAGATATGCTATACTAGATGGACTGTTCTACTTGGACCAGGGTTGGCTCAAGACCCTGTCCTTCAGCTCAGCATAAAAATAGGATAGCTAAGGTTGGGATAACAGTTTGAATAGGCCTACTCCAATAATCCACTTCATTCTTTTTTCCCCAGAAAGCATACTTTTGAAATACAATAAAAGGTATTAGTCATCTGTTATCCAGCATCAATGTCTGTTTCCAAGTGGTTACATGTGCTGTTGATGAAAGCATAGACTTTTCCCCTCCCCTTTAATAATTTGAAATCTTCTACAGGTTACAGAACCTGCCTGGGGAAAAAAAAGCCATTTTCCTGTATGCGATTTTTTAATGTCCACATTGAGAGACAGCCTAGCCGTTATGAATAATTCAATAGGCCGGATAGACCAGCAAACAGTGACGGCATCTGAGCATACCTGGGAAGTGCCGTCGTTCTCTCTTTGACGCTGAGCAGTTCCCTCTCTTTTGTTTCCATGAATGTATTGCAATGTGTCGTTCCTGCAGGGTTAAGCTAAGTATTTTGGGACAATGGCAAGCAGTGTACAAGAGCTTGACGAAAACTAGTAGGAAATGACAACTTTGTCACTTGGACGGTGCAGGCCATAAATGAATTGCTTCCGGAGGAGGGGAGGCACATTCACTATGGCAAAGTGGGTGAAGGCTGGAATCATAGGCCATAGCTAGACGGGGCTTTATCCCAGGGCGAACCCCGGGATCGTCCCTGTGCGTCCACATGACGCACAGGGGATCCTGGGATCAGAGAGGGATAATCCCTCCCTTGCCTCGGGATCTCGTCCTTGCCTTTGGCCCCGGTTTTTCCGCGGTCCTAGGCTGCAGGTCCTGGGCTGCAGATTGACCCAGCTCCGTGCGATTCCTCAGGAGTGCTGCGCCCATTGGGGTATGGGGGGGGGAGCGAGGAAAGTAAACACCACTTACCTTTTGCACATGAGCATTCGTACACTGCTGGGCCTTTAAAAATAAAAAATGGTGGCTGTGAAGCCTCTCCTTCTGAGGTTGTCGCGCGTCATGTGTAAACAGAGGAGGGATCTTGCATTAAACACAATGTGAGATCTTCTCTCCTCTGTCGCAGAATAACAGGTAGGTCTAGCTAAGACCATAGTTGCCCAAAGGGTAGAATTTTGCTGCCATATATGAAGAGACACTTAGGGCTCATCTACACCAAGCAGGATATTCCATTATGAAAGCGGTATGAACGCAGTATATAAAAGGCAGGAGCCACACTACTGCTTTATAGTGGTATTGAAGTGCACTGCAGTATCTACACTACTGATTTATCATGGTATTGAAGTGCACTGACAACTATTGGGGCCCATGACACATCTACACCAAGCAGGATATAGCACTATGAAAGTGGTATGAGAGCAATATAGGATACGTGTCAATGGGCCCCAACAGTTGTCAGTGCACTTCAGTACCGCTATTTATTTGTTTTATTATTTATTTTATTACATTTATTTTATTACACCACCCCATAGCTGAAGCTATAAAGCAGTTGTGTGGCTCCTGCCTTTTATATACCGCTTTCATACCACTTTCATAGTAGAATATCCTGCTTGGTGTAAATGAGCCCTTACTGATTTGGGGCGCAATCCTATGCATGTTTAGATGGGGGGGGGAACCTGTATAAGTCCCAGTGTTTCTCAGCCGTCCATGTGTTTGGGTCAACATCAAGTGGCAAATGCTGCCCAAGCTTCTAACCCTATTCAGATATTCAGGATCTGTGGACAATCAATGCATGAGGAGAGGGAGCACTCTAGTCCTGCTCCCCCTTGCACATTCCTGTCACCCTGTACTTGTGGAGGGTGAAGGTCCCCTGTTATCTGTGGAGGCTTTCCACATGATAAAAAACACTGGAAAATCAAAGTTCTTAATCATATGGGAAGCATCCACAGATACTGGAGGTTTATTTATTTATTTATTTATTTATTACACTTATATTCCACCCCCATAGCTACAGCTTTCTGAGGGTTTACAGAAATTCTAAAATTGAGATAAAAACAAGTATACAAAATTTAAAATTCTAAAACACAGAACATACACACATAAAGCATTAAAAACTGTTTAAAAAAACTAAACATGTGGGTGATTAAGATGTGTCGCCATATGCCTGGGCAAAGAGGAAAGTCTTAACCTGGCACCGGAAAGATAGCAGCGTTGGCGCCAGGCGAGCCTCGTCAGGGAGATCGTTCCATAGTCTGAGGACCACCACCGAAAAGGCCCTATCCCTCGTTGCCACACTCCGAGCCTCTCTCGGAGTAGGCACCTGGAGGAGGACCTTAGATGTTGAATGTAGTGACTGGGTATATTCAAGTCGGGAGAGGTGTTCTGTCAGGTATTGTGGTCCCAAGCCGTGTAAGGCTTTATAGGTCAAAAACCAGCACCCTGAATTGGGCTCGGAAACATACAGGCAGCCAGTGCAAGCGGACCAGAGCAGGTGTTATATGGTCAAAACTTCTGGTTCCCGAAATCAATCTGGCCACTTCAAACTCTCACCCTCCATGAGTGACAGAAATGGGGAGGGCTAGAATGCTCCCTCTCCTCATGCGTTGATTGCAAACAGATCTTACTCTGTACAGCTCCATGTACATTGATGGTGCTATATAAATAAATAAATAAATAAATAATAATAATAATAATAATAATAATAATAATAATAATAATAATTGAATCGTTGAATAGTGCCACTGCCAGTCTGGCACCCTTCAGCAGGCACTGCTTTGGACTTCCAACCACGAGGCCCTCCCAGAACAGTGAATCACACAGACACACACTCTTATTCTTAACACACCCTAGAAGTAAGCCTTTTGAGCCTATTAAGAGTGGGATATGCAGTCCGTCTTTAATTCAGAAAAAAGGTGTGCCTTAGTCACCATGTTTGGGAAACACTTGTCTTGAAGGTATGAGCTGTCATGTCAATGTAGTTCAATATCTCATGGTGACATAGCCTTTGCCCCTGTAACAGTTTGGGAGATCTGTAAATACTTCACCTATAGCACTATCCATTTTATTTATTATACTTTGCAATGGATTACTTTTTAGCTTGATTTATTGGGATTTGGTTTGCTTTCTTTGGCTGCAACTTAGCACCCAATTGCTCATGCTAAGTCTTATCAAAATAAATGTGGGTCAACAGATGTGGAATTGAGTGTAGTACTGTAGCTTGAGTAGGATTCTCCCATATGTATGGGCGAGTCCTCAGGGGATTTGTCCAAGCTAGGGAACTTCATCCAAGCTAAAGATGGTTCAGAAGTCTGATCTTTGCTAATTTTTACATGAAATGACTTGATCTTTGCTAATTTTGGGACTAATTTGTGGATCAGAAGAATTTGGCTACCTACTGGATTTTGCAGTTTTTCAAATGTTGTGATACATTTCTCATAAATGTATTAAAATATACATTTCAACCCATGTTTTGGGAGAAAATACACTTTAAAATATGTGTTTTGAGAGTTGTTGTTTTTTTAATCACACATTAATGTGGAAATGGAATGGAATTGTGGGTAAACATATGCAAAAGTGACACAGACCAGAAATATATAGATGCACCTATCCCTCTCTTTGCCAGGAAATGACCTTGGCATAATGGCCCTCTCCATGCAAATTCTAGACATTTAAGTGAATGTGGCATCCCTTGTGATGGTTGAGTTTTCAGGTGGGGCATACATGTGTCCTTTTTAAAAGAGATATTACTGAGAATATGCTTGCTGGAAAAAACAAGTTCAGGGACTAAGCTGCAACACAGCTTAGTCCCTGAACTTGCCGTGGCCCAAGATCCAAGTCCAAGTCAAGTAGGGATGTGCTCCGCTTCTAATCGGACCGGCGAATTAGAAGTGGAGTGGGGGGCTTCGCCTGCCCTTAAGGCGGAGGCGAAGAGGATTGGGGGGCCGGCGGAGCGTGGCGAAGAGGATCGAGGTGAAGGCGGATCCTTCGCCTCGATCCAGAGCTCCGCCGGAAAGGTAAGTAGGGTTTACCGGGCCCTGCCGCTGCTGCTGTCGCCCATGCGGCAACAGCGGCAGGGCCCGGTAAAAAAAACCCTCCTCTCCCTTACTTGCGTCCATCCGCGGTCCATCGGCTTCTTCAATTGAGCCTGCGGTTCAACCAGGAAGTCTAGGCCACACTTGCGGCCCAGACTTCCTGGTTGAACCGCTGGCTCAATTGAAGAAGCTGACGGACCGCGGGCAGAGGCAGGTAAGGCCCCCCTCCCCCTTGGTCCCTTACCAGGCTCTGCCGCCGTCACCGCACGGGCGGCAACGGCGGCAGGGCCCGGTAACCCCCCTCGCCCTCCTCTCCCAGCCTTACCTGGCGCCACTCCCCTCCACTGCGGAGCTCCGATTCTGAGCCGGAGCTCCACGGCGAAGAGGAGCGGAGTATGGGCGGAGCAGCGCGGAGCGGGCCGATCTGAAATTTTCGTATCGGACCGCGGGGCGGAGCAGGGGGTCCGTGCACACCCCTAAAGTCAAGTTTATTGTACTTAGTAACCAGCCACCATACAGCTGCACATAGATGTGTTACATTCATTCATTCATTCATTCATTCCCTTGGCCTTCGTGCGCAAGAGCAGGGCCAGCACAAGAAATTTAACAGTTTTAAAAGATACATGTTTGTTAAAATCCTTCAATAAAAAATACAGTTTTTCGAGGGATGATCTTCCCTTCATCTGAACTAGCAAAGGAAGGATATAATTTTCCCTAATGTCTGAATAGCCCAAGGTCAGTGTGTGCGTGTAATTTTCTTGGACCTTGGGCCTACCAAGGTACATTGAAGGGATGTGAAGGAGCTGAGCGTGTCTGGATAAGACTTGGGTTTTGCCTATATTATCTCTTTGTCCAACCAACTTCTTAGACTTAAGATTTAATCCTCAAACCACCATTAGGAATGTTGATGGAATCTGTCTGGATGCTAAAGTAGCTGAGCTTTCATCAGCTTCCCACCCCATCCCCGGGGCAACTCAATTATCGTTGAAGCTGTCCTGACTCAATGTAGATTTAGTTGAGCCATCTTGAGGATTTTTGGTTGCCCTGCTTAAAGCGATATTTACACCAATTGCAGCTGCAATTTGTGCAACTTGTGCAATGTCACTTTTTAAAAAAATAAAATCTGAGAAAAGTTCCTGTATTCTGGGAAAACGCTGCTGGCTGAGCTGGGGGCTTTGGAGAAATCCAGCGAGCTTAAAAAGGACTGGAGTTTTCCATGGGTGCCACCCTAGTCAACATGATGGGAAAAGCATCATAGATACCAACAATTTTTGTGCCTACTCATGTCATTCCAAATTCAAACAAACCAGATTTTCCTGATGTTCATAAAAAAAAAAAAGAATAAATATTGCAAATTGCAGCCAGTGCCAATGTAAACAAAATATTGTAGAAACAGTAGCTATTGGCCACCTTGGGGCCCAGTATTGGGCAAAAGGTGGGATACTACTACTACTACTACTCATCAAAGAAGATTGGTTGCCCACATCTCCGGAACTCAATAATATCCACTTAAATATATTAGACTTTGCATTCTTTATCTGATAGGTCTACTCAAAAAAGCTCCTTTCACTGTTAGTACTCTTATACACCATTTTAGTTTATATTTTTAAATTCAGTTGTGTAGCTAGGGCTGGAGCTTGAGGGCCAAAGTCCAGGACTCCCCAGCCAAGAACTACCCCCTCCTTGACCACCCCAAAAGTAACAGGTGATGAGTGCAGTAGAAGCAAAATTCCATCTGCTCCCAGAATATCCCCCCTGCCCCCAATCAAGGTTGGCCAACAAATTTGTTGTAGTAGTAGTTCTAACATAGCAGGAATGTAGGAGCAGCGATAGAAGTGATAGAGGGATTTGACAGAGGTATACAAAATCATGCATGGTATGGAGAATGTGAACAGGGAGACATTTTTCTCTCTCTACCATGTTGCTAGAACTCAGGGTCATCCCATGAAGCTGACTGGTGGGAGGTTCAGGGCAGATAAAAGAAAGTACTTCTTCACACAGCATGTAATTAAACTCTGGAATTCACTACCACAAGATGTAGTGATGGCCACCAATTGGAGAAGAGGAGGTTAAGGGGAGACAGGATAGAGGTGGACAAAATGATGCATGGATAGGGAGACATGTTTCTCCCTCTCTCAAAATACTAGAACCCATTGGGGTCATCCCATGAAGCTGATTGGTGGGCGATCCAGGACAAATAAAAGGAAGGACTTCTTCACACAGCGCAGAGTTAAATTATGGAACTCACTACCAGAAGATGTGGTGATGGTTACCAATTTGGATGGCTTTGAAAGGGGGTTAGATAAATTCCTGGAGGAGAAGGCTATCAATGGCTTGATCTCTATGTGGTACCTCCAGTATCTGAGGCAGTAAGCTCTATAGAACAGTTGCTGGGGAACATGGGTGGGAGGGAGCTGTTGCACTTGTGACTTGTTTGTGGCTTCCTAGTTGACATCTGGTTGGCCCCTGTGTGAACAGAGTGTTGGACCAGATGGATCCTTGGTCTGATGCAGCATGGCTCTTCTTATGCTCTTAGCAGTTTTAAAGCATGGAACAGTGGTTGCTGTGGCGGGGTAGGTAGGCGAGAAGAAGACAAATGTTAGCGATCGCTAGGCTTCTCTGAACATCATCTCTCCGCTTGTCTTGTGCCCAATTCTGTTCCCGTTTGCAGTCACTGCTCACTTTGCGTGAATGAGAAACTTGAGCAAATTGAGCAGCAATCGAACGGAAGATTTGTGATACATCTCCCCCAATTTGGGCAAATTTCCTCTATAAACTGAAGTGGGACTGATTAAGTCTACTGAGGAAATGTATGGTTGAGAAAGCTGGTTGATTTGAACTGGGTCTCATCCGCCATCCAGCAGATAAGTTGCGGCATTCCTTATTACTAGTCTGGATATGATTCAGTCAAGTGACCCATATTCAGCTGAACTAACCCCTAAAGTACCAAAATGCTTGGGCTCCATCACTTTCCTGTGTATAATGTGAAATATACACATCCATAATTGAATACAGTTTAGTGTGTTTTTGTGCCAAGTGATTAGGTCATGTAAATGCTTCTGCAGCAAGGTTATTAAATAACCACAGTGTAACGTGACCCATGCAACTGGATATTCCACCCAGAATATCACCTAACTACTGGGCTGTTCAGCAGTGCCTAGCAGTGTACACATTATGTCATGTTAATTATTGTTTTCCCAATATAAAGCTGACAACAATAAAGAATTATGTCAGCTCAGCATACAGAAGGAAAGTTGGCTGTCCCCATTCTGAGAATATATTGTGGGCAATATGTTAAATGTAAAATAAATCAATAGGCTTTTCCTGCAGGCAAAAACATAAAATACAAATAAAATCTATAAAGCACTTCGGGGAGCAGATGTTTCACCGATAATATTCACAGTGCACTTGAATTTGTGGACTTAATTAACTGAAGTTATATAGCAGACCCACATTCTGATGATGACTGATTAAAAACAGGGCTGATATTGCCTACCTTCTGACTTTAAACTTCTGATATTGCGTAATTTATATCATGGCTAAAGGCAGCAGTAATGTCTAAGAGACTTTGATTAGATTATTCTGCATAAGCAGAATAATCTGGAGTGTACAGCTCTATAGAAGCTGTATTTAGCTGTTTCTCCCCTCTTCTGGCCCTAAGCTGGGAACAGGAAGCCCTGGGCACATTGGAATATAACAACAGGTTATGTTAAACAGAAATTTTGTCCTTACTATACAGGAAACCAGTGTTACTACACACACCCTCAGGCCCAGATCAGTTTGGCCTCTAGAAAGTTTACCCTGCACACCAGATGCCTGGGAACAGGTGGTACCACTAGGTACCTCTATTAGAGGAGCACATAACAGTCCTATTCAAGACAATGGCCAGGTGCATTGCAGCGTGCCCAACACAATATTAACCTGACTGTAGGATGAAGAGGTGGAAGAGTTGAATAATGTCCTATGAGGACTTCTTCCTCCACACAAAGCTGTGCACGTGGAAGAAGATACACTATGCTTCAGTTCTCTAATTATTATGGACACTAGGTCAGATCATAATAGGTGCTGATCTGGCATGTATTACTGAGACTGGGATGGATGAAGAATTGATCTCTTAGCTAGACCTACCTTTTGTTCTGGGGGAGAAGAGGGGAGACCTCGTGTTGCAGTTAATGTGAGATCTCGCCCCCGTTTACACAAAAGGTGTGATGACCTCAGGAAGAGAGGTGTCACGCCTGCCATTTTTTTAAAAGGAGATGGAGCACATGAACGGTCATGCACAAAGGTAAGGGTTTTTTAAAATTTTAACTACTTTCCCCACTTCCCCCATCCTACCCCCGATGGGCGCAGCACTCCTGAGTAATCACGTGGAGCCGAGTAAAACTGTGGAAATGGGCCACATGCTCTGCGGTCTCGGGCTGGGCCCGAGACCATGGAAAAACTAGGCCCAAAGGGGAGGGCTGTATCCCGGGGCAAGGGAGGAATGATCCCTCCCTGATCCCGAGATTCTCTGTGCATCATCTGGACACACAGGGACGATCCCGGGGTTCACACCGGGATATAGCCTGATCTAGCTAAGGCCTATGTCTACTTGGGCTCCACTGCCCAACTATTTCTCTAGCAGAAATGGTTCCAAACTTAGCATTGAGGCCCCTCCAATGGTTGTCCTGTGAGATCTTATGTCTGTCAAGGGCTGCTTTGTCAGATACAGCTTAGGACCATATGGCCATGCCAACTATGGAACTGTCCCAACATGCCATTGTAAGTCACATTCTTGTTTTGGTGTTTTCATCAGGGTGATCTACTTGTGGAAAGATGTAAGCCTTATTCCTGCATTACTCACAGGTAGGGCCGTACCATGCTGAAACCGATGTGGGCTCATACTTAGCCTCTGCCATCTTGACATGTATAGGAGTTTGTTGAGTTGTGACTGGCAGCCATGTCACCCACTACCAATAATTGCACTAGCTACCCACCCATCATCAACTTTGTCTTTGGCCAGTGAGTGAAGCTGCCCCATGTTCAGAAAGGCTTACTTCTGAGTAGATATGCAGAGATTCAGTACTTGGGCTACTCTCTGAAAATAAGATTTTAATTTTAATTCACAGATCTACTTGTCCTGTTTGCAATTTTGATGGCAGACGTGAACAGGAGCACTTTTTTATTGGAACAACGAGTGCACATTCCTGAACTTGCAATCATGTTTGAAAAATGCATAGTTTTTGAAAAATGTGCTGTGAAATGTCCTTTTTAAAAATGCATTTTCACACTTTAGTCAATGGGGTAAAACAGAGCCCTGTAGAACCCCATGGCTTAGGTTCCATGGGACGGAGCAATAATCCCCCAGCACCACCTCTGGAATTGGCCATCCAAATAGGAGCGAAACCACGGCAACACAGTACCTCCAACTCCCAGCCCAGACAACCTTTCCAGAAGGATACCATGGTCAATGGTATCAAAAGCTGCTGAGAGGTCCAAGAGAACCAACAGGGTCACACTTCCCCAGTCTCTTTCCCGGCAAAGGTCATCCCATAGGGTGACCAAGGCAGTTTCCGTTCCAAAACCAGGCCTGAAACCTGATTTTATATTTTTATTTAAAGCTTTTAAATAACAATAAACTTATTATTTTGTTAGCTACCAAATGCCATGTGTCAGCTTGGCATTATTTACCTGCCTTACAGTTATTAAACACCTACACCAGATTATACCCACAGTATAATCTGGCCGGCGAGATAACATTACGCCAGTCCTTTTACAACTTCATTGGCTGCCAGTCCTGGTCCGGGCCCGATTCAAAGTGCTGGTTTGACATTTAAAGCCCTAAACGGTTTGGGGCCAGGTTATTTGAAGGAACGCCTCCTCCCATATGTACCTGTCTGGACCTTAAGATCATCTACAGGGGCCCTTCTCCATGAGCCCCTGCCAAAGGAAGTGAGGCAGGTGGCTACTAGGAGGAGGGCTTTCTCCGCTGTGGCACCCCGGTTGTGGAATGAGCTCCCCAGAGAGGTCCGCCTGGTACCTACACTGTACTCCTTTCGTCGCCAGCGGAAGACCTTTTTATTCTCTCAGTATTTTAACACTGAATTTTAACTTAAATTTAAATTTTACTGTTCTAACTCTGTATTTTAATCTCATATCAATTTTGCTGCGTGGTTTTATCCTGGTTGTGCTTTTTATACTGTATTTTGTATTTGTGCTTTTAACCTGTTGGTTGTTTTATTATGGTTTTAATTTTTGTGAACCGCCCAGAGAGCTTCGGCTATTGGGCAATATCAAAAATGTAATGAATAAATAAATAAATAAATAAATAAATAAATAATATTCAGAGAGTTCCAATATTAAACCTGTTTCACTCATAGCTAGGGGAAAGGTTTTAATTAACCCTCCCTTGGGTTTTCAGGTGGTGGCACTTGGCATGAGAAGGGTTTGTGCGATGGGCCTAGTGTAAAGGCCGGTGATGTCACAAGGTCCGTAGTATTAAAATGGATAAGAATCACATCTTGGCCTTGCCCATACTGACTTCTGTTTCACTCACTTTGTTTTTGACCCATACATGGGAAGAGACCCCCCCCCAAGACCTTTCTTAAATTGGAATTCCACTCATAGACCACCTCTCTGTTAGCCCTATCATATAAAGTGGGGCATTCTCCCTCATTAATGTGTTTAGAATTGTAGCCCTAGCTAAGTAGACCCTTTGGGTAAAAGGTATTTGGATAAGGAAACTGTTTATAATGGCCTGATGTGGAGATGAAAATTTGGTGGATGTAGGCAAAGAGATGTGAAACTTGACAATTAGCACTTGCTAGCGGTTGCTTTTGTTGAACCCATCTTTGTTGAATCACAGAGTAGCTGTTCCTAATAGAATTAATTGCATGCTCAGACACACACACACACACACACACACACACAATTGTGAACTTTTTCCTGCAGTCGTCTCTGCTATTACAGGAAGTTAAAATTGTTGTTTTTGGATGTGAGAAACCCTGTGCAATATCATCTCTGGATTACTTTGGGAAAGAGATTAATTTGATTCATAGACGCATTGTTTTTCGTTCTGGGCCTATATTCTTACTCCTCTTTTCCTACTATTGATTGATGTAATGGAAAAGATTCTCTAAATGGTCCCAGGGCTGCTAAAACAGGACTTAACACTTACTGTTACTGGAGGTATAAATGGTAGGGATGTGCTCCGCTCCGATTAGGAGCGTAGAAGCAGTAGCGGATTGGCCTGCTCCGCCTTACCCAGAGGCGGAGTAGGAGCGGACCGCGGACCCCCTAGAAGCAAGGCGAAGAGAAGCGACCATTTTTCGGAGCTCCGAGTTCAGTCGGAGCGCTCCGGTCGCCATCTTGAAAACATTTCGCCATAGGATTGCATTGCGGCAAATAATCGCGCATAACTACGTTGTTTTTGAAGCTATCGTTCTGGAAATTCTTGTGCACAGAGAGTCGTGGATGGGGGTCATTTTGAGACCACTCTCACCTCTCTGCGTGCTGTGGTTCACGTGCAATTTTTTTTTAAAAATCGGGTCAACCGCGGGGCTCAAACTGCGTTTCGGCTTTTCGCCCATAGGATTGCATTGAGGGAAAGAATCGGGGATAACTGGGGGGGGGTTTAAGCTATCGTTCTGAAAATTCTTGTGCACAGAGAGTCGTGGATGGGGGTCATTTTGAGACCACTCTCAACTTTCTGCATGCTGTGGTTCACGTGCAATATTTTTTTAAAAATCGGGTCAACCGCAGGGCTCAAACGGCGTTTCGGCTTTTCGCCCATAGGATTGCATTGAGGGAAAGAATCGGGGATAACTGGGGGGGGGTTTAAGCTATCGTTCTGAAAATTCTTGTGCACAGAGAGTCGTGGATGGGGGTCATTTTGAGACCACTCTCAACTTTCTGCGTGCTGTGGTTCACGTGCAATTTTTTTTTAAAAATCGGGGTTTGGGTTTTTTTTTTTTATTATTATTATTTTTTTGGAAGCGATGACAGGCACATTCAACTCCCAATCCTGATGAGAATTCATCTCCTCAGAAAGCATCCTCCTCCAATCCCAGCGTTGGAGGGGGGACTAAGGCAGACCCACCCTGAGAACTTTCTGTTTTGTGTCTCTTTGTGGGTTGGCGTTCGTGGAGGGAACACTTACTTAGCTAGTGCTCCTGCTTTGGAGATAGATTAATTTAATATAGGTTTAGTTTGGCGCGTGTGTGTGTTTGTTTGCTTCTTTCTGACTTGTAGCTTAGTTTGCCCTGTGTTTTCCCCTTACTTTGATTTAATATAAACTTTATTTTTGAATTTTGGAGTGTGTGGTTGGGTTGGTTGCCCCCCCCTTCCCTGTATTAAAGCCTGACTGTTCTGCTTTTGTGAAAGCTTTCTTTTGAAAGCATACACACACTTTTTGTCCCATTTCCCTACATTTATATTCTTAAACATATTTTATTATATTCTTTCACATAGTCCATTAGTATATATTCTCATACATATTATATTAGTATTCATATTTTGTTCTTCTTATAGTAGTGGTTGGTTCTTTTTCCCCCTCCCCTCTCTTAAATCCTGATTGTGTTTCCTTCTATCTTCTATATACCAAATATACCAAAAAAATTGGATTCTCTTTTTCTTCTCTGTGTAACTTCGACGGAGTGGGCTGCTTTTGTCAAGTTCAACAGGCAGCCACAGATTGAGCATTTTGGGGAAAGCATACGCACACCATTTCCCTATTCTTAAACATATTATTATTATATTCTTTGACATAGTCTTAGTAGTCTATTAGTATACATTCTCATACATATTAGTAGTAGTATTCATATTTTGTTCTTCTTATAGTAGTGGTTGTCCCATTTCTTGTCCCATTTCCCTACATTTATTAGTAATATTCTAAAACATATTATTATATTCTTGTAGATATTCTTAGTAGTATATTCTCATACATATTAGTAGTAGTATATTTTATTGTTCTTGTCCCATTTCCCTACATTTAAACATATTATATTCTTCTTATACATATTCTTAGTAGTACCTTATACATAGTATTAGTAGTATTAATATTTTGTTAGTCATCATGAAAAGAGAAAGCAGGCGTGCTGAAAGCAGCAAGGCTCAGTCTGCCAGCAGGGCTTCCTCTCCTCCTGTGAAACTCAAACGGGCAACTCCTTGGCTGACTGCTCCAAAACAGAAGCAGGACAAGCAGCAGGCAGAGCCACTCTCTTCTGCAACTTGTGCCCGGCGTTCTCTTTTTGAGGGTGGGAATGGGAAAAGTGCCCGTTTGCAAGAGGCACGTGGCAGCAGTGCCATTAGAGGAGGAGGAGTATCCCCAACTCCTTCATTCTCCTTTCAGCCCACGAGCCCGCTGATGGACCTAGACGAGGTCCTCAGCACAGTGGAGGGGGGGGGGAGGAGGAGGAGGCGGTGGGCCTCCAGGATGTGGGGGCTGAGGAGGAGCAGCAGCAGGCCGAGGCTCTCTCCCCAGTCTCATCCCACACCCCTGTTTCTGTGGCAACACCAGAGAGCTCAGGCGGGCAATTGGTGGTGTCACCACAGAAACGAAAGACAAGCATCGTGTGGGACCACTTTGAGTTGGGAGCGGATCCCCGCTTTGCTGTCTGTCGCCACTGCAAACTCAGCCTAAGCAGGGGTTCATCGACAGGGCATTATGGAACCAGCAGCATGAAGATGCATCTTCATAGGCAGCACCAGGCGATCTTGCTGGGGAAAGAGGCGGGCAAGGCGACTGGTTCCAGGGGAAAGCCGAAGGCTGCTGCTGGCACTGCCACTCTAAGCTCTCCATCTCCCATCCCCACAAGGGTTAGGCAGGCAACCCTGCAGGACATGGGGTGGGGGAAGTATTGACCCACAAGATGGCGTTTTCCAATGCCCACCCAGGGTGCTACTGTGTTGGGGCATCTGCCGGGACTGACTCCTCCCCAATACTAGATCTATGACATGTCACTCTGCCTGCCCCTCTGCTAGCCTGTCCTCCTCGGTGACCGACTCGCTGGGATGGTTTGCGTTTGCAATGCGTGACTAACTGCAATGCTGGCTTAGAAACCAGCCATCACTTCCTTGTGCCCCCAGAAATGCCCGCAGCCTGCCTGCCTGCCTGCCCGCCTCCCCCGGGGTGCTGCTGTGGTGGGGCATCTGCCAGGACTGACTCCTCGCCTACTCTGCCTGCCTCTCTGCCCGCCTGGTGCCTGGTTTGCTCCCAATCGTCCTCCTCTGTGCCCCTCAAGGCGTAACTGCTGGCTTAGAAAGAAACAACCAGCCATCTTTGCCTCACTTTGCGCCCACTTATGGGTTGGTTTGCTATGCGTTAGTGCTCAAGCCATCCTTGCGGCACTACAATGCATGCTGCCTGCCTGCTTTCCATTGATGGTGCTATATAAATAAATAATAATAATAATAATAATTCTCCCCTTCCCGCCTTGCAGCGATGGTGTATGTGTCTTGCTTTGACTCAGGGGAGAAGTCCTTCCTGCGCTCACTTAGACTTTATCAAATTCAATAATCCCTTTTTCAAATGTGCCAGAAGATTTAGGGTTATCTCGTGGCATGTTGGGATTGCCTTGGAACTGGCCCCATTGAGCTGTCTGCAATTGCAACTTTAAATCCCTGACATACTGGAGTGTTCAAATTTCAAAAGTTCCCCTAACATCAGGGGATGATGGGATTGCCTTGAAACTTGGTGTCCATGGGGACACATGGGTAAGCTGTCATGGGACCAAAGGATAGGTTTCTAACGTGCAAATTGACGTAGTTGTAGAATGGGACTTGATTTGGGGTGAGTTAAAAAGTTTAAGCCGCGCCAAAAATCAGGGGATGATGGGATTTGCTTGCAACTTGGCGTGCATGTGGACACATGGATAAGCTCTCCTGGTGCCGAGTTTGAGGTTTCTAACATGCAAATTGACGGAGCTATCCCAAGGGGTGTGAATGGGGTGCCCGATTTTCATAAATTCCCCAAAAATCAGGGGATGATGGGATTGCCTTGAAACTTGGCGTGCATGTGGACACGTGGATAAGCTATCATGGTGCTGAGTTTGAGGTTTCTAACGTGCAAATTGACGTAGTTGTAGAATGGGACAATTTGGGGTGAGTTAAGCCATGCCAAAAATCAGGGGATGATGGGATTTGCTTGCAACTTGGCGTGCATGTGGACACATGGATAAGCTCTCCTGGTGCCGAGTTTGAGGTTTCTAACATGCAAATTGACGGAGCTATCCCAAGGGGTGTGAATGGGGTGCCCGATTTTCATAAATTCCCCAAAAATCAGGGGATGATGGGATTGCCTTGAAACTTGGCGTGCATGTGGACACGTGGATAAGCTATCATGGTGCTGAGTTTGAGGTTTCTAACGTGCAAATTGACGGAGCTATCTAAAGGGGTGTGAATTAGGGTTATGGGAGGTGCGTTAGAGGGTAGAGCCGCGCCAAAAATCAGGGGATGATGGGATTTGCTTGCAACTTGGCGTGCATGTGGACACATGGATAAGCTGCCCTGGTGCCAAGTTTGAGGTTTGTAACATGCAAATTGACGGAGCTATCCCAAGGGGTGTGAATGGGGTGCCCGATTTTCAAAAATTCGCCAAAAATCAGGGGATGATGGGATTGCCTTGAAACTTGGCGTGTGTGTGTATACGCCCATGAGGTGTCATGGTGCCAAACGTGAGGTTTCTAACTTCAACGGAAAAAAAGTTGTTTACTTTTTTAGCTTTCAATGCAAGCCTATGGGGGGGCAAAAACGGAGCTCCGGATCCGATCCGGAGCTCCGAGCGGAGCGGAGCGGAAGTGGGCGGAGCGGGGGCGGGGCGGAGCGACCCGCTCCGAAAAATGGCGGATCTGCAAGTGAAGCGGAGCGGGGGGTCCGTGCACACCCCTAATAAATGGTCTTACGTTTTTGAATATCCAATGGGGATGACCTTTATATCTTTTATACGTCAATCTCTATGGAATTCCCTTGTCACACTTCTGTCCTCTTAACTTTGTCAAGAATTCTGCTGACAAGACCATTTAATCTCTCATGGCTACAGTGATTGATGCTTCAGATCCCTACACTGGCTTCTCATGCCCTCCAGCAAAGAGCACAAACTTTGTCTGTACCTGTAAAGCTTCCCATGGCTTTGTGCCACTCACCTTTCTGCCCTTTCCTTCTATCAGTTCTCTTCTTCTTTCCTTCATGCTGTGATGAATTCCCTGCAAGTGGGTGTCCTGCTTCCTTAACAGACTCTACTCATTCTAATTTGCTCTTTATTGCTTCTGGAACTTTCTCCCTGAACTTCCAATTGTTGCCATGGCTTTTCTCTTCTTTTGTTAGCAATTGGGAGTAGGCATGTGCTCCGCTCTGATTAGAAGCGTAGAAGCAGGAGCGAATTGGCCTGCTCCGCCTTGCCCAGAGGCGGAGTAGAAGCGGACCGCGGACCCCTAGAAGCAAGGCGAAGAGAAGTGGCCATTTTCAGAGCGCTCCGGTTTCTGCGGTCCACTCTGATCGCCATCTTGAAACATTTCGCCCATAGGATTGCATTGCGGAAAAGAAAGGGGGATAACTGTGTTGTTTTTGAAGCTATCTTTCTGAAAATTCTTGTGCTTAGAGAGTCGTGGATGGGGGTCATTTTGAGCCTACTCTCAGCTCTCTGTGTGGTGCGGTTCGCGTGCTAGAATTTTTTAAAAAGCAGGGTAAAGGCGGGAAAAAGGTTACCTGTTTCGATTGCTATGGGGCAGAGTCAACTCCCGGTCATGATCACATGATCCCAAAGTTGGAGGAGGGGATAGGCAAAACGGGTAACTTGGGATTCTGGGAAACTTCTCTTTCTACTCTGAATGGAGTTTTCCCAGTGTTTTTTTAAAACAGTAGCTCCACCAAATGCACTAACACAACCTGAAATCATACTAACTGATAGGAAACACACAGCAGTGCTACCCACCCTAACTTTGGGGAACAACTGAATACATGTGGTGCAAGGGGATGAGCTCCCCTAGGGCATCTCATCGTGGACGTGCCCCCACTCTCTCCTGCACTGGAAGGCCATCAGAGCCTTCCAAAGAGAGTAACCCAGTGGAGCAATGCCTATCATGAGTTGAAGTGAGAGCTTTACTCCTTAGAGCTTTTGTGGTGGAGCAATGGCTTTCATGAGTTGAACTGACAGCGTTGCTTCTTAAAAGACTGGTTCTTAGACAGGACCAGTTAAATTGGCCGATGATTCCCCCTCCCCTGGGCACGTCCCCCTATTGCTGGTAAAAGACAGATATAGCCTTTTTAAAAAAGTTCTTCTTGTTGTTTATTCAGCAACACTGCTGCTTTTAATTCCACCCCTCCTTTGTTTATTTATTTATTTATTTATTTATTTATTTATTCTTTTTATATGCATTACTGGCTTATCCTTGGCTCACTTCCTTATGCCCCCAGAAATGTCTGCTGCCTGCCTGCCTTCCCTCCCTCCTCCCCTGCCCGCCTCGCAGGGATGGTTTGTGTCTGGCTTTGACTCAGGGGAGAAGTCCTTCCTGCACTCACTTGGAGTTTTGGAAGTTCCAAATCCATTTTTCAAGTGTGGAAAAAGATTAATAGGTTTATCTCTACTCCCCAATTCATGGTATGTTGGGATTTCCTTTGAAATGGCCCCATTGAGCTGTCTGCAGGTTTAAGCCCCTCCAAAAAACAGGAGATGATGGGATTGCCTTGTACCTTGGCATGATTGTGGGTCTAGATGGCATCTGTGAGTGTGCTCACTTCCCTTTTTTTTATCTGTCCAAATGTCAGAGAACAGTCCACATCTGCAAATGGGGTGTTGGATTTTCATAAATTCCCCAAAGATCAGGGGATGATGGGACTGCCTTGAGTCTGGGCGTGCATGTGTATCCGTGGAAAAGCTATCATGGTGGTGAGTTTGAGGTTTCTAACGTGCAAATTGACGGAGCTATCGAAAGGGGTATGAATAGGGTGTTGGATTTTCATAAATTCCCCAAAAATCAGGGGATAATGGGACTGCCTTGAATCTTGGCATGCGTGTGTATCCCTGGATAAGCTTTCATGGTGGCGAGTTTGAGGTTTCTAACGTGCACAATGACGGAGCTATTGAAAGGGGTGTGAATGGGGTGTTGGATTTTCATAAATTCCCCAAAAATCAGGAGATGATGGGATTGACTTGAGTCTTGGCGTGCGTGTGTATACCTTCATGAGGTGTCATGGTGCCAAAGTTGAGGTTTCTAACTTTCACAGAAAAAAAGTTGTATACTTTTTTAGCTTAATGCAAGCCTATGGGGGGAAAAACGGAGCTCTGATCCGGATCTGGAGCTCCGAGCGGAGCGGAGTGGACATAGGCGGAGTGGGGGTGGGGCGGAGTGGGCCGATCCACAAATCGTGGATCTGGAAGAGAAGCGGAGCGGGGGGTCCGTGCACACCCCTAGTCCGTGCACACCCCTATATTCTATGATTATAAGAAGAATGGTAGCATTGCAAAAGCAGTGATGGTTGGGTTAGCACAATGGGATTGACTTGAGTCTTGGCGTGCGTGTGTATACCTTCATGAGGTGTCATGGTGCCAAACTTGAGGTTTCTAACTTTCACAGAAAAAAAGTTGTATACTTTTTTAGCTTAATGCAAGCCTATGGGGGGAAAAACGGAGCTCTGATCCGGATCTGGAGCTCCGAGCGGAGTGGAGTGGACATGGGCGGAGCGGGGGTGGAGCAAAGCAGCCCGATCTGCAAATCGTGGATCTGGAAGTGAAGCGGAGCGGGGGGTCCGTGCACACCTCTAATTGGGAGAGGTGTGTGTGTGGGGAAGAGACAAGGTTTGATATTGTTAATGAGAAAATCCCACTTTTTAAAAAGAGCCCCTTTCAATTGTAGCCATCCACCTCCAATTCAAAGGTGGGACCACCTGGAAAAAGGCATCAGAGAAAAAACAGTAAGTTCATAGGGGAGAAGGCAATCATTTATATACCTGTTCCAATAATAATAATAATAATAATAATAATAATAATAATAGAATGTCAAAAACAATTGTTGTTCTTTATTTAAAGAAGTCTGTGAGAGAAATAAGGAAATGAACGCTGACAGCGGAAAGGTACACTCTAAGGCAGCCTTTCCTAGATGTTTCAGACTACAACTCCTAGGATTCTTGACCATTGACCATGTTGTATAGGGCTGATAGGAGTTGAAGTCCAAAATACTGGAGGACACCAGGTGGGAGAAGGCTGCTATACGCTCTCAAACAACATTAGGGTTAATTTTTATTTCATGTACTTCAGGGCAGATTGTAAAGATGCGATGTGATCCATAGGATTTGAATGGGTTCGCAGAACACACTAAATCACACTCAGTGGTTGAGTGTGGATGTTGAACCATGGGTTGTTTGTTGAACCATGGGTTGACATGTTGTCTGGACCCGAGGCATTTTCTTCAGGGTGGCTTGTTAACCATGCAGCGTGGCTTATTTTTCTCAAACAAGCCACCTTGAGAACACATGTTTTGTAATTGGGTTGTTCAGATTGGTTAACAAGCCACACTGCATGGTTAACAAGCCACTTGCCTTCTTTCCCAGCAGGCTAAATCAGTGGTTCCCAAACTTTTTCAGGTAACCGCCCCCTTGGTTCCACAAACTCATGCCCAGTGCCCCCTGTAAACTTTAAATGTGAAGCACCCGCCACAGGCTTGCCGAGGGAGGGAGGGAAAAAAGAGCGAACGCCTCTGTTTTGCAGCCGGCGTGGCGGGGCACACCAAGCAGAGTATGTCTCTTCATTAGCGTTTTGGTGCTTTTGAGACATTTCAATTCACCGTTAAAAGGACTCTTCTTAAACGGTATTAATACATGTGTGGATTCTTCTCCTATATGGCTTGGGACCAAACTACCTTCTCCCATAAAAATGTCCCTGGGTTTTAAGACCTTCTGGAGAGGCGCTTCTCAGAAAAGACCACCTTGAGCACCCCCCTGCTGCCTCTTTGCATCTTAGCGCCCCTCTGCTGCCCCCTTGCCTCTTAATGCCCCCTTATGCAATCCCAATTCCCTCAAGGGGGTGGTACCGCCCACTTTGGGAACCACTGGGCTAAATGGACAACAGCCATCACTTGCTACATGAAAGGGAATAACTTCCCTACTATTTCCATCCCTAGGGTTGGTAGATGTCCATTACAAAGAAGGTTAGTGTTCGTGTTTGTGTATATATTGTATAACAAGTTGATTTTCCTGCATAGAACTTTACATCCTGTTGTTTATGCTTTTCTATTGCAGATAATTTAATCACGTTTCCTAAATCCTTTGTGCCAGATATATTTGTTCTCCATCTTCTCCTGCTTCTCATATTTCAGACAGCCCAGCAATTTGAAAAATAGCTGCACTATGCATTGAGACTCCAAGGTGGGTATGTGTCAGAGCAGCACTGTAAGTGGCTGAAATATGAGCTACCACCTTTTATCTTATTTACTGAAGCTCCATTTGACGTAGGAATTTGACACTACTTTATCCCAGTAGAAAGCGTTATTACATTCAGGGGGAACATTACTGCACTTCTTTTAATGGATTATATTATTTCTATGGATCATGAAGAAATGCTGTCATTAAATCACTGCCAGCATTGTAAATCTGGTTATATAGTTGCTTTAGCAAATTATAATCAAAGACTAAGGTCAAATGTTCTTGTTTTTGATAGAGCTTAGTCTGCATATTCTTTTGTTTAGATTTTTGGGCTAAAATAATAATTTTGGGATGGGTTGTAGAAACATTTCCTTTTGTAGTGAGAATTTCCTACTTTTCTCAATATTGTATTTTCTCAATACTTTTCTCAATATTCATGCTATTTTTTCCTACCTGCTATTGCTTCAGTACCACATTGTATCCTTCTTAGTACGTCTTTCTTTTTCTGTGATTAATTATGTGGGCTATCCCAGCCAATCAGAGATCACATAGTGGACAGCATCTATATAACTAAACAGGCTACATAATGATGTCACTGAGGGCAATCAAAACCAATTATAAAAGAGGACAAATAATCAAATGTTTTTACAGGCATTGCTGAAAATCATTAAAAGAGGATGGATGGGCGGGTGCTTGTGTATTTTCAGCTAATGTTAATGCATTAATATCTCTCTGCTATAATCTGTTTATTTCTAATTATAGTGTTGCAATAGTTTTAATTGATTTTAATGTTTTATATATATATATGTTTTAGCATTTCTTGGGTATTTGAATTGTATTTTAATTTATATTATAATGTTTCTTGATGTACTTGGGATTTTAGGGGGAATCCGCTTAGAGATATTTTAAAACTATAATAAGTGGTATATAAATGTATTTATTATCAATCTTCTACACAAAATCCATATGTGTATCCAGGTATTAACTAGCTATGATGCCAAATTTATGATACGTCAGCCATTTGTAATGCTTGTTTTAACTAGCCTGGACCAGCGTTTACAAATTTGCTATTACGTTCAGAATTGATCACAAGCTTCTGAGCATGCACAGTCTGTCTGAACAATGCTATTTCCACACATATGCTGAGTTGGCTGGATTAATACAGACCTCTTTCCTTTCCACCCCTATTCCTAGAGTCAGAAGACCTAAAGCCGGTAGTGCACATGCAGGTAACTTCGAAGCTTGACTTCTGCAATGCCCTCTACATAGGGCTACCTTTGTGCTTAGTCCAGAAGCTTCAACTAGTTCAAAATATGGCAGCCAGGCTGGTCACCGGTACACCTAGGGGTGACCACATTACACCGGTTTTAAAATCTCTTCACTGGCTGCTGATTAGTTTCTGGGTGAAGTATAAACTGTTGGTTATGACCTTTAAAGCCCTACATGGTTTGGGTCCAGGCTACTTGCAGGATCACCTTCTCCTGTACAATCCGCCCCGCACACTCAGGTCCTCTGGGAAGAATCTACTTCAGTCAGCCAAAACTAGGCTTACAGGTATCACCCAGAGGACCTTCTCTTCTGCTGCTCCCAGACTGTGGAATGGCCTGCTGGAGGAGACTCATCAACGTAACAGTCTTTTAGCATTTAAGAAAGCTATTAAGATTGATCCCTTCCACCAGGCCTACCCAGTGGAATTTTAGGATGTTTTTAGGATGTTTTAATAATGTGCAATATGTTTTTAATCAATTTTAAGTATTTATACTTATTGTTGTTCCCTGCCTCGATCCAAATGGAGAGGTGGGTAAGAATTATTATTATTATTATTATTATTATTATTATTATTATTATTATTATTATTATTTCATTCTCACACATGGTTTGGTTTCCTGTTCAGGTTGTCAGAGTCATCTCTCTCTCTCTCTCTCTCTCTCTCTCTCTCTCTCTCTCTCTCTCTCTCTCTCTCTCTCACATTCATGAGATTGGATTTGGGTCAGCATTGTTTGCACGTTTCTTTCTTTTATGCTGTTGGGTAAGTAGATGTGTACTGCACTTACTGTTGCCAGTGGGTGGAGTGTTTCTGTAAGAAGCCATGCAGAAACAAGCAACCATGAAGGGGGGACATCGTGTGATGCTACATGACATCATGATGCACTACACATTTCCAAACTACAGCTCCTGCGATGCACTTTTATTGTGCATGCGCAAAAGCTCATTTATGTGGAATGAGAGTTCGTTTTAAGCCAGAACACTCATCTGAGCTTACATGGGTGAGTTTCTTATTATCCGAGGAAATAACAAAACTACTGGAATGAGTTTGCCCATCACTCATTTTATCGTTTTCGGTTAGTCATTGTTCTACACATCTTAATGAAAAAATAGTTTGGGGTTCTGTGAGCTGGCCAAGTGGCTGAAATAATACAGATCAACAGACCTCTTTGGGCCCATGGCTATTATGTGGAGGTAAGACCCAATGAATACATTATTGATTCAGAAAGGTTGCCACAATAAAAACCAGTGCCTCATGTCCTACAGCCACATGTGAGTCTGGCCGATGTCCCACTGAGATGGGTGGGACATCTTGGCACAAAATTTAGTTAGATGGTGCCAAAGGCCTAAAGCAGGAGTTGGGAATATGAGGCCCATCCTGTGTTGTTACTAGGGGTGTGCTCCGCTCCGATTAGAATCGGAGAATCAGAAGCAAATTGGCCTGCTCCGTCTTGCCCAGAGGCGGAGTAGAAGCGGACCGCGGACCCTTAGAAGCAAGGCGAAGAGAAGCAGCCATAGGTGGAGCACTTCTCTTTTCGCGGAGCAATCCGCCCGCCATTTTGGATCATTTTGCCCATAGGATTGCATTGCGGAAAAGAATAGGGGATAACTGTGTTGTTTTTTTAAGCTATCTTTCTGAAATTTCTTGTGCTTAGAGAGTCGTGGGTGGGGGTCATTTTGAGCCAACTCTCAGCACTCTGTGTGGTGCGGTTCGCTTGCTATATTTTTTAAAAAAATCAGGCAAAAAAAAGCGGGAGAGGTACCTTTTTGAAATGCTGAGAGGCAGAGTCAACTCCCAGTCATGATCACATAATCCCAAAGTTGAAGGAGGGGATAGGCAAAATGGAATACTAGTAACTTGGGATACTGGGAAACTTCTCTTTCTTAGTCTGTGAACGGACTTTTCCCAGTGTTTTTTAAAACAGTAGCCCCACCAAATGCACAAACACAACCTGAAATCGTATACTAAGGAAATAAATAACAGATAGGAAACACAGGACTGCTACCCACCCTAACCTTGGTGAACAACTGAATAGATGTGGTACAAGGGGATGAGGTCCCCTAGGGCATGTGGACGTGCCCAGTGCACACACTCTCCCACCCTTGGAGGATCATCAGAGCCCTCCAAAGAGTAACCAGTGGAGACTAATGCCTATCATGAGTTGAAGTGGCAGGTCGCTTCTTAACACTGGTACTTACTTAGGGCCAGTCAACAATTGGCATATTATTCCCCTCCCCCTGGGCACGTCCACTTTCCTCTTACTGGTAAAAGACAGACATAGCCTTTTTTTTAAAAAAAAATTCTTCTTGTTTACTCAGCAACACTGCTGCTTTTAATTACACCCCTCCTTTGTTTATTTATTTATTTATTCCATTTTATATTTACACCCCATAGCCCAAGCTCTCCTGGCTTTTCCTCTTCAGTGAAGTCAGGCAGGCTTTCATTGTGGTTCAACTCCTTGTTGTTGTTGTTGTTATTATTGCTATTAATATTAATTAGTACTGCTATTATTAACGTTACTATTGTTGTTGTTGTTTTTTACTAATGGCTGTGATCACAGTGCAGTCAATCAACTCTGAAGCAAGGATCACAAAGCTTTACTCTTATCCTCCTAGCCTCCTAGTTATGGGATGCAAAAGAAAAGGCATCTCTCTGTGCTGCTCCCACCTCACAGGGATGGTTTGCATTACTGTCTTTGAAACTATCCTTGGCGCACTTCCTTGTGCCCCCAGAAATGTCTGCTGCTGCCTGCCTTCCCTCCCTCCTCCCCTGCCTGCCTCGCAGGGATGGTTTGTGTGTGTCTTGCTTTGACTCAGGGGATAAGTACTTCCTGCGCTTACTTAGACTTTTTGAAGTTCCAAATCAATTTTTCAAGTGTGGAAGAAGATTCATATAGGTTTATCTACTCCCCAATTCATGGCATGTTGGGATTTCCTTTGAAATGGCCCCATTGAGCTGTCTGCAGCTTTAAATCCCTGAGATACTGGGGTGTCTGGTTTTCAAAAATTCCCCAAAAATCAGGGGAGGCTTGGATTGGCTTGAGTCTTGGCATGCATATGTATACATCCATGAGGTGTCATGGTGCTGAACTTGAGATTTCTAACGTGAAAATTGACATAGTTCTAGCATGGGACTTGATTTGGGGTGAGTGAGAAGGTTAAAACCCCGCCAAAAATCAGGGGATGATGGGATTTGCTTGAAACTTGCCATGAATGTAGATCTAGATGGCACCTGTGAGGGTGCCTGTGTCAAATTTTTTTATCTGTCAAAATGTCAGAGCAAGTCCCATGTTTGAAAATGGGGTGTCCAATTTTCAAAAATTCCCCCAAAATCAGGGGAGGCTTGGATTGGCTTGAGTCTTGGCATGCGTATGTATATGTCCGTGAGGTGTCACAGTGCCGAACTTGAGGTTTTTAATGTGAAAATTGATGAAGATATCGAAAGGAGTGTGAATTGGGGTTACGAGTGATGCATTAGAGGTTAAAGCCCCATCAAAAATCAGGGGAGGATGGGATGTGCTTGAAACTTGCCATAAATGTGGGTCTAGATGGCATCTGTGAGGGTGCCTGCTTCCAAGTTTTTATCTGTCAAAATGTAGGAGAACAGTCCATGTCTGAAAATGGGGTGTCCGATTTTCAAAAATTCCCCAAAAATCAGGGGAGGCTTGGATTGACTTGAGTCTCGGCATGCGTGTGTATACATCCATGAGGTGTCATGGTGCTAAACATGAGGTTTCTAACTTTAACAGAAAAAAAGTTGTAGACTTTTTCGGATTTCAATGCAAGCCTATGGGGGGGAAGCGGAGCTCCGATCCGGAACCGGAGCTTCGCAGCGAACCAGAGCGGACTATAGGTGGAGCGGAGCGGAGTGGACCAGATCAGGAAGTTGCGGATCTGGAAGAGAAGCAGATTGGGGGGTCCGTGCACACCCCTAGTTGTTACTGCATCCCTCAGCATTGGCTATGCTGTCTGATGGGAGTTGCAATCCAACATCTGGAGAGCCACATATTTCTCACCCCTGGCTAGAGTATGGATTTAGATGCTAAAACATATAGAATCATAGAATTGTAGAGTTGGAAGGGCCCTACAAGGCCATTGACTCCAACCCCTTGCTCATTGCAGGAATCCACCTTAAAGCATCCCTGACAGATGGTTGTCCAGCTGCCTCTTGAAGGCCTCTAGTGTGGGAGAGCCCACAGCCTCCCTAGGTAACTGGTTCCATTGTCGTACTGCTCTAACAGTCAGGACGTTTTTCCTGTTGTCCAGCCGGAATCTGGCTTCTTGTAACCTGATCCCATTAGTCTATGTCCTGCACTCTGGAATTTGCGATTAGCAACTTGATGATGGACTGAATCTAGTGAGAACTATTTGTCATGTGTTAATGAATTACAACAACCTCACCAGCAGTAAGTTCATTTATTGAATGCACGTGAAAGCTTTTGGACATTCAGAAATGCGTTATCTCCAAAATCCTGATAATCCTTTTAATTGGCTGCCCTGCCTTTTTCAGCTGAGAGTAGTATAGAGTCAATTGTGGTGGAGGGCAGATTAACTGGTTCCATTGTCGTACTGCTCTAATAGTCAGGAAGTTTTTCCTGCTGTCCAGCCAGAATCTGGCTTCCTGTAACTTGAGCCCATGATTCCGTGTCCTGCACTCTGGGAAGATCGAGAAGAGATTGTTTGTAATGCTGCTTCCATATGAAGTATATACACAAATAAAAAAAATGTACATGGGCAGATATAGTGTTTATTGCACAAATAACTTAAAAGCCATTTGTAAATCAACTCTTAATGCTCCATTATTATCTCATGCTGTTAGTCATAGTATTTCAGGTTTTATTTTTAAATGACTGCTGTTGATTTTTCGGGCCCTTTTGTTACTTGCCAAAGCTACTTACCACATTCTGGGCAATATGATGTGCTCTCCTACTTCTCTATGAAAGGTTTCATTTTACTTTAGCTGTCTTTTAGTTTGATTTTTATTTAAATGTGCTGTTATGTTTCAGCTGGGTTTCTTACCATGCTAATTGCAACCAATCCACATGCATTAATATCTGTCGGTATTGTATATACCATCTCTAGTTCTTGTTGGCTGCTTTAATTGCTAATTTGCACACATGTTCCTTGAAAGACCCCACAGGTAGCTGAAATTAAAGCTTAAAAAGGTCAGCCAGATTTTACTGATCTTTGAACTTGTATAAAGACTCCAGTCAGTGTTCCTTGATAATATGATTGAAAATGTATTGGCAGTAAAACAGATTAGCTTAATTTGTTGAAGTGAAGGGAATAAGAACGAATGCATTTTAGCTTTTGTGCTTCTAGGAAAAGTTTCCTTGCTGTAATTACATTTTCTAGAAATACACTGGTGTTATATTTCTCCTCCCTTTTAATGTCCTCATCAAAAGCCCTCATTGCCATGTTGCTTCCAACAAACCTTCCTTTATACCAAGCCTTTAAAAAACAAACTGTGTTAAGACGTTGCACCCAGAAGAATTCTGTACTGTACATAGACTTCCTATACATTGGTTTCGATCCAGGCTCTGCCTTCTGAAAGTAGAAGGGACTTTCCTCAAGGGGAAGGGCTTTACTCATGGAAGGTTCCTCCATTCGATTTTGGGGTATGTCCCCTCCAGTTCCCCTCTCCCCATTCAGCAGGGGCTCTTGACTTTCTGCATTATTTTTAGGGTACTAGAAAGACTGCCCTGGGGGGGGTGGAGACCACTTCCGCCAGTGCAATTGATCCAGTGTAAATCTGGATCCATCTCATTGAATGGACTCTTTTCTTTTGTGCATTGCAGGAAGTGTGGTAAATTTGCACAACTCTTTTCTTTCATTTATATTCTACCTCTTTTCCATAATGGAACTCAAGGTAGTGGGCATGGGGTTCTTCCCCACTAATACCTTATGTGTATTTTTCATAATTTCACACAACCAAGAAGTGACTTTTTCATTTGTGATCTATTATATACTGCTTTTATTTGGGGGATGGCTGACAGCTTGATTACTGTCTACTGGAACAGTATCTTAGAAATATTGCTGTGGAATTGCCCCCCAAACTAAAAAATCAGCCTTCCAAATTTACATGAAAAAAATCTAAGTTCACTTATTGAAGCCTTGTGGTATTTGCCCTGGCTTATTTCCACTATCTGAATTGCTCAGGATGCTTGCCTTATTCATCACTGATCCATAACTTGATGTATCTATATTTCTACCTTGATTTTCTCATCATTGTAGATCTTGGTTCCTGTATTATGTATCATGATTTTATTCTTGTTATACTTAAACTAAATTACATTTCTAATTCTTTCTTTTTTTAAAAAAAAAAAGCACAGAAAAAATGTAAAATGTAAACACATTTATAAACACACAATGTTTAAAATTCTTTATTCATGTAAAGACAGAAGTTCCTGCTTTATATTTAGTTTCTTGTTAAGTTTATACAGTTCTGCAATGTATTATCATAGTACTTCACTGCCTAGATTACAATTGTCTCTTTATTCTCCGAGTTTGGATAGATTTCTCTAATTTAGCTAGCTCTGACAGTTTGACTTCGAGGAGTACTCTCCCATCCACACTGGGCTTTCTTTAGTCCGTCCCCTAGGGAGCCTTCTGCTTTGCTTGATGAAGCAATTGGTATAGCTAGTTGAGTAGAACCAGCAGAGAGAGCTGCAAAAAGCCTTGTCATTCTATTTTACTAAATTTAGAGGTCCCATGGGAAATCCTGCCCTTGATTGAAGATCTAGGGTTTTGTGGAGGTTGCAGAGGAGAAAAGAGGAGGTCAAGGCAAAGGCAAGTCTAATTTACAAAGTCTATGTCCATATATATGGACCTATTTATACACCTATTTGCTGAAGAGTTGTTGCTACAAAATTCCGTATCACATCTACTAAAAATCAAATCCAGAGAAACCCGGGCCTGGCAGTGACATCCAGCATAGTCAGGCAAATGCCGGGCTCCTCAGGCTCTGGAGGGTCCATGGGAGCTGATGGCAAGATTTTATTATTAAGTTTTATTTTTAAATTTTTAATTAAGGCTGGCACTGAAAAGAGAAGCACTCCCTCCTCCCCTGATGTGTCTGGGTCCTGCCTGCAATGTAATGATGCTATGCCAGGGTTCAGAGGAATTTTGAAGGAAAGAAAATGGCAGCCACTTCAGATCTTACCCAGACTGGTACAACTTTTTTCTTTTCCTTTGAAGGAGCTGGTGCTTGAAAGGAAAAAAAAAACCCAGGCAAGGTGGCTCTATGGCAGCTTCTTCCAGACTTTGCCTTCTTCGACCACCCAGTAAGCTGCTGGCGGTGGGGGAACTGGTATGGAGGCTTTCGATATATTCTCGCTATGGAGACTCACAGGGCTAGGACTAAGCTGTTACAGAGGCCTACAGGAGAGGGGAGTGCTGCCAGGGAGGCAGGAGGACATAGGGACACAGTCAGGTGTATGCAGCACTAGCGCAGGCTTGTGCTTGAGCATTCATGATGCCCCTATGAGCACTTGGCAGCCGTTTGCCCTTGCTGTCGAAATTGCGCACTTTCCTCCTCTCCATAAATGGCTACCGTAAAGGCCCCATTTATGCAAGGATAAAGGCACGAGCAGAGCAGGCAGAAGTGCACAATTTCGTCAGTGAAGGCGGATGGCTGCTGAGCGCTTTTTGGGCTGAGCCCAGCCTCAAAAGAAGCTTGTGCAGCCTGGCAGTGGCGATGGGGCAAGCGTCCGACGAGTCGGGCATGGGTGAGTTTGCCCACACCGTATCATATTATATAATATTTATATGTCTAAGGATGAATTGACGTTCAAAACATCTGGAGACCCATTTTTATTTGGTTGTCAGCTGAGTGTTTTGACCTGAACACAAAAGCCAATCAAGTGCAGAGCCAGTCCCCAGGGTGCATAACTGTGGGCAGGGTTGGTGCATGGGCCAGAAGGGTAATCAGCCCTAGTGATGTGCATGGATGTGCAGAAAGAATGGATTTGTGAAGGTAGCAATCCCAGTGATTAGGGTCAAGCTCAGGCTGAAAATTCAAATAACGCAGGATGGCCTCCAAACAACTTATTGGCTTCTTCCTCCTTTTCCAAATATTTATGTTTTTTGTAGCTTGCATGAGAATGATCACCCAGCACTCCTGTTAATCACCTTTGAAAGCCAGGTTTCAGAGTCTCCACTTTCAGGAACATATCTAGTTGATTATAAAATAAACTGTTTTGTTTTTAAGGGTTTCGCTCCTAATGAATGTTTATGGCCAGCCCAGTTTTCAAAGCAGACGTACTTCCTGAACCACTTACAGGAAGTGGCAGTGCAGCTACTTGTAAGTAAGCAATTTCAGAACTGTTGCTTATGTCTTACTAAGGACCTGGGCAGACGGATCCTATGAATGTTTACTTAGAAATAAATCTCACTGTTTGGGGAATTTCTGCCAAAGGATTTTGTACAAGATTGCAGGCTCTGCTATGGCACCCATTTAGGCTGCTTAAATCCCATGGAAATCCCATTGGTCAGTGTGAGGAGGATTGCAGCCAAAATGTGTGTGCGCATGTTGTGGGAATGTCTATTATTTCTTTTTAGGCAACAAACCACACTCAGAAAGAACAGGAAATTAAAAACTAGGTGTGATTTCTACTTTAACAGATCTCTTTTAGCCCTCACCCCAAATCATTATATTTTTACACGTATGCACCTATTTTGTCTGCTCTGTTTAATCATTTAATCCTTTGCCTCTTTCTCCAGAACACCAAAGTTTTTACAAAGTGCGCTGCTGGAAAAAAAGTTGACTTACATCAGCTCTACTTAAGTTTTGTCCATGCCTTCCTGTGCTACATTGCTTCGTTTCCCAACTTTCATTTTAGTTTCCTTTAAATATTTTACTGCCTCTTTTTTTTTTTTTTTTTTATGGATCTCGGAATAGCAAAATGCTGCATTAGGCTACAATTACATACACTCCAAGTGTCCCTGTTTTATTAATTCTAACCTTTATAACCCATTCTCTATTCTATTCTGCGCACTCAAAAGCAGCTTCTCCATGCTAAAAAGACTTCCCCATTTTTATTTATTTCTAAAACAAAATATAAAAATATCATCTGCATCACACACTCTTTAGCTGCAATCCTCTGCATACTTACCAGCTGCCATCCTGGCGTGTTGGATTACAACCTTCATGATCACCAGCAACGTGGTCATACTTGCTGAGGATGATGGAGATTGTAGTCCTACACATCTGGCAAAAACCAAGTTAGAGAAGACTGATACACACCATTGAATAATCCATTATTATTATTATTAATAATAATAATAATAATATTTATTCAATTTATATCCTGTCTACATACAAAATACTCTAGTCAGCATACAAAGTTAAAAAGAATTTAATAAGAATCAGTTTAAAAAAATGATCATACATTTTCAAATCTATCATTTGTTTTGTCCATATCATCCTCTTGCAAAAAGCGTTGTAAACTGCTATAGCATAGCAATATTTGTGCCTTAATCTTATCCTTCTTAAATTCAGTTTTCTAGTAGTACACAAACAAGTTCCAGACTACTGCAAATGACAACGGCTGCGATCCGGAACGTGCTTACTATGGAGAACACCCCCATTGAACACAGTGAGGCCTACTTCTGATTAAAACACCTGAATTGCATCACATTCAAGACTAATTATAGAACCATAGAGTTGGGGAGGCTTTGGAAGCCATCTTGTCCACCCCCTGCTCAGTGCAGGGAATCCAAAGTTAGAACATCCACCACAGATGGCTGCTCAGTGAAGATCTCCAGTAAGGGATGACCCACCACCCTCCTAGGCAGTTGGTTCCATTGTCAACCTGGTCTTACTACTAACTTTTCTCCTATTATTAGACCAAAAAAACACCTCTCCTTCTGTAGCCTAAGCCCATTAGATCTAGTTCTGCTATCTGGGACAGCAGACTACAAGCTTGAGCATGCTACGCAAGTTTATGTAGAAGTAAGCTGCACTGCATTCATTGAGGGACGCTCCTTAGTAAATATGTTTAGGATTGGGAACCTTAAGTTACCAAAATAGCCATGTATGATTGTACACTGTTTGAGGTTGAGGATTAATTTCTAAAATAACATTAGCATGCCCTCATTTGCACTAGTGCAAGGGTGGGCAGTTACTGTGGGTCAGGGTGTCCTATTGCCCCCTCAGACCCCACCAGGGGTTGCTGCTCTGCCCCTCCTTCCCACTACTGCTGAATTTGCTGCTGAAATTCAGTGACGCAATGGCCGTGGCAAAAAAGCGGCGATTTTGCTTACAACGGAGGCACATGTTTTTTGCCATTGCTGAAGGTAGTTACAGGACTCAGGTTTACAAGGAAAGTTCAGGGTTCCTGTAAGATAGATCATTGGAGCTAGGAACTAGGTTGGTTGCTGAAAAATCCCCATTTAAATCTCATAGAAACAAACTACACAATCACACACAGACCCTGTTCAGACAACATGCTAAGCTACGGTGCTTAAGCATTTTGAGCTAAACATTATGGCTTAGCATGTCGTGTGAACCATTCCTAACCATGGTGGCTACATATCCATGGTTTTAAAAACGCTCACTACCAATTTGCTGCAAAAGGGTTAGTGGCCTAACCATGGCTTAGCGTGCTGTCTGAACAGGCCCAAACATTCTGTACAATTCTGTATGAGAGCAATTTGCAGAACTGGGCTCTGCAAATCTTGGCATCTGACTGGCCAGTGGGAAAAGAATGCTTCACTAGATAGGCCTTTGGTCTGATTCAGCACCACTCTTACGTTCTCTCTGTGCTGATGGTATGCTTACATTGGGGGTCATTGACCTGAATATGATTAAACTGGCAGTAGTCCAAGAATGTTGGTTAACTAACTGTTCTATATATTAGCCTAATCAACCTAATTTAAAGAGACGGGGCTATGTTTATGGCAATAAAGATTTAGTGATAAATGAACATTTTTGATTATTAATGCACTCATTAAACAAAAACGCAGCAAATGTGTTTAGTTTTAATTAAAGAGCTGCAAGATCTACATGATATGTTTTGAGCAAAGTGATTTTCACAATTAGATGGCATCATTTAGAATAATTCAAAATTACTAATTAGATAATCAATCAAGATTTGTATGCAAGAAGAAATGACTGTCTCATCCTGGAATGCAGGCAACAGTGTTCATTTTACTTTCAAACCATAGGAGCCCGTTGTGCTGCACTGTCCTAATGTCCCACCACCGCCATTGGCCCTGACATGTGCAGTGCTACCCCTTTGGGCATCAGAGTTGCTGTTCTTGTTCTTAAAAGGACTTTTAATAGCAACAAAGCAAAAACAAAATGTCTCACTTAGTTTTCAGGCACTCAGCAGGCTGCAGCACTGGAAAGTCCCAAAGGAGGACGTTGTAGTTTCTTGGAGGGGGCTTTCCAAAGTAGCTGGGGAGGCTGCAAAGAGCAGAACAGGATAAAGGTTGTGAAATAAAGAGCACACACACATACACACACCCCTAAACCACCTCCTTGCAGTAAGGTAAGCACTGAAGCCCTGCACCCTGAGAAAATTCTCCAAACCTCTCACTCCTGTGCACAATTTTCAGATGCTGTTTCTTTTTGTCCCCCGTCCCCCCCCCCATGGCTGTAAAGAAATAGAAAAATCTGGCACAGGCCCGTTTCTACACCAGCCTGATAGTCCAGGTTGGTCACGGCTGAGTCCCTTTGCGTACAAATTATGCACTCCCAGGGGCAGGGGGGATGGGCACTGATTTTCCCAGGGATACCCCCCACCTGGGAAAACCCGATTCTTCCCATGGTCTTGAGATTGTCCTGAGTCAGTGGGAGGTGGGCGCCCATACTAGCTTCTTCCCTTCTCCCCTCGAGTAGCAGGGGTCAGCAGAGAGAATGAGGTGAGCGGGGAGGAATGCAGGGACATTGGGGATGGGGGAAGCAGGCTTCGGGCTTCTTCTTTTTTACCTTGGTTTTTGCTGGCACGCAAGCCTCTTCTTTAAAAAAGAAAGAAAAGATTGGGCATGATGCTCCTCTCCCCTTCAGGTATGTCATGCTACCGTCTGGACCCCCTGTGATGATCCCGGAAGCAGGTAAGTCCTAGGATCTCTCGCATACCCCACCCTTAGGTGTAGAAAGGGCCACAGTGCTAATTTCAGACTTTTAGAATGGGGAATAAACCCTGCACAAACAGCATGAAACCACCAGACCAATGGTGGTTGAGGGAAAGGAGCAGGGCCAGGAGATGGTGGATGTCGCCTTCTGGGAAACTTCAGGTGGCTGGTTTGGGGCTTCAGGTGGTGAGGATTTGGCCCGCAGGCCTGAGGTTTGACATCACAGCCACATTCTTCTAATAAAACGTTTTAATTCAGAACACAGCTGCCTGAGGATCTGCAGCTCTGTACCCCGATGGAATGAAGCGTTTCCTTTTCAGAGCCGTAGAGGAGTGAAAAACATCACCTGCTGACTTCCCTGCTACTGTATTAAAGTCACAGAAGTACCTCTGTGTGTAGGCATTAGAAAACATGCTTAGCAGTACTTAGGAAAGGATGAATCGGACCATTTTAGTTTCTCTGAGTTTCTTACTCTTCCAACATTCAGTTTGGTTTGTTCAGAACTTTGAGGGTTTTTTTTTAGGTTTGCATGAAAAGTCACGACAATTTCTGTGCACATTTCTGCTAATACATGCATTTTTGTACTAGTTTTTGCCTAATATACAGTTTTAAAGCAGCTTTCCTAATCTAATGCATAGTTGAACATGAATGTCCCTGATATATACATTTTGTATGTATTTTTTTTTAACTGGAGAATTGCATTGAAAAATTTGGGAAAGCGTGAATTCCAAAAATAGTGGTTCAAAAAAAAGCAAAATTAGGTAAATATGAACTGAATGCATTCCTCTCCCATCCCTAGTAGTACTCAGCATCTGCTTGAGATCCCCATGGATCCTAGGTATTTTTAGAAGATGAGAATGCTATAAAAAAATGGCATCTGCATCATTAAAGAGGCTTTGGCATCTCAGTGTCAAATGATTTCATCCATTTTTTTAAAAAAATGACATTAAACCTGAGGTCCTTTGGCTTGTAAAGTTTTTGGAAATCCTCACTGGACAATTGTTGTATATGCCAATAATGAATTACTCCTCGGTCAACTGCTTCTTCACACAATAGCTGGACATTTTGGGAAGTTTTGACAGATGTTATGCCTCCAAAGGGTCTGTTCTTCTTTGCCAAAAATAGTTTGCACTGATGCCATATTTTAAATCTCAAAAGAGGCCTTTAGGCATCTATAAATCCCAAATGTTCTTTGTCAGACCTTAAGATCTATGGCCTTCAGTATGTCTATGCAACTCTCAGCATTTGTGGGCAATCAAGGGCAATATTCATCCTAAGGAGCGATAAAAGTGATCCTTCATTCAACAACTGATGTAGCATGAAAGTTAAAATCCAATCCAGATTCAGAAAAGATGTTTGCCCCTCAAAACGTCCAAAAATTCCTTCACGATGGAAATACCCTGAAGGTTGTTTTAAGTGGTTCCGTCTTTTGATGTAACATGTTAACATGAATGTTTCATCTCCTTTTGCATTATGGATATAGAGAACTCTGCAATAGAAAGGTCTGTATGTATTTAAGCAAGAGCAGAACAATCCTGCCCTGAGTCCTAGATTGCATTCCTTCAACCTCACCTATACTGTACTTGTCCAGATTTCAAATGCTCCTTTTCATTCCCATCCCTTCCGTCAGCCCACTTTGAAAAGATGAGGTAAAAATCACCACATAGAGGGCAGCAAAAGGGAAAAGATGGGAGGGGGAGGTGTCTTCTCTTCATACTGTGGTAACTAAAGGGGTTGTGCATATCCCTAAAACTAGAATAATAAATTTGAGGCCCATAGTAGACATGACAGGGCACATGGCTGGTCCACTCCCGCTTCATCTACAAAAGGCTGAGATGAGTTGAATCATACTTCAATAAAGGGGAAAGGACAGCATTCTTTGTTGAACTTGGATGTGATAAACTAGGTTAGGGGGCTCAGGGCAGGCTGTGTGGCACACAGATTTCTCTTCCAACACCCTGTTGCCACTTCCCAGCAACTACTGCCTGAAGTGACTGCAAAAGTCTGTATAACGGCAGGGCCGGTTTGTGCATGAAATAGGAGTGGTGGTTTCATTTTTCAGTGAAAAGGCTGTGTGGGGATGATTGCTGAAGTGAACCCTTCCCCCACCATATTTTTCCTGACAGGGCAGGGAGAAGACCTAAAGATGGTAGTGCACGCGCTGGTAACTTCAAGGCTCGACTTTTGCAGTGCGCTCTCCATAGGGGCTACCTTTGTGCCTAGTCTGGAAATTTCAACTAGTTCAAAATATGGCAGCCAGGCTGGTCACCAGTACACCACATTACACCAGTTTTAAAATCTCTTCAGTGGCTGCCAATTAGTTTCCGGGCAAAGTATAAAGTGTTGGTTATCACCTTTAAAGCCCTACATGGTTTGGGTCCAGGCTACCTGCGGGATCACCTTCTCCCGTACAATCCGCCCCTCACACTCAGGTCTTCTGGGAAGAATCTACTTCAGTCAGTCAAAGTTAGTCTGACAGCTATTACCCAGAGGACCTTTTCTTCTGCCACTCCCAGTTTGTGGAATGGCTTGCCAGGATTGATTCGTCAACTCAACAGTCTTTAAGAAAGCCATAAAGACTTATCTCTTCTGGCAGGCCTACCCAGTTGGATTTTAAGAAGCCTTTTTAATAATGTGCTGCTTTTAATAATGTATTAGTTTTAAATGTTTTAATCAGTTATATGTATTTTATGGTGTTTGCATTTGTGTTGTACCCTGCCTTGATCCAGAGGGAGAGGCGGGTAACAAATAAATAAAATTATTATTATTATTATTATTATTATTATTATTATTATTAATTGCTTTCTCTCTCCACTGGAAAGGACAGATCCAACCAGACCTGTGCTTCTCAGAGCTTTCCCTCTGCATGTGGTGTGTGTGTGTGTGTGTGTGTGTGTGTGTGTGTGTGAGAGAGAGAGAGAGAGAGAGAGAGAGAGAGAGAGAGAGAGAGAGAGAGAGAGAGATGGCCCCACATCACCACCATCATCAAAGCTGATTAGTTAACCAACCGTAACACATAAAATAAAACAGAAAGGGCCATGTTCAAAGTGCAAGTACAGCTTAGTTTGCCACCATTAAACATCTGGTGTTAATAGCTGTGTTCAAAAACTTAGCAACTGTTAACATCATCTTGGCATTAGAGCCATCCAAACAGAAAACAAGCCACACACCGCTCGCTCTGGCACTGCTCACTGCCAGCATGCAGGCCTTGGAGAGGGAGGGGGAAGGCCGGCCACTCCTGCTGTAGGCAAAGGAGTAAACAAGGAAACCCTCTCCAGAAAGCCACCACTTTCACTTCACGGGATTTTTCGCCTCACAAAACGTTTCATTGGAAGCAACCCAAGCAGTGGAGGCTGGTAGCTCCGATATCACTGGGGCTCTGGCTCTATCTTGGGTTTCAGTCAGAACTACCCAGAACTCTAAAGGAGCTGAACCCTATCCCCAAACTGGGTTCAGCACCTTGAATAGCTCCTTTAGAGCTCTGGCTGGTTCTGATTGGAGCCCGGAATGGATTCTCAACCCCACTGATATCGGAACCACCAATCTCCATTGAGCCCAAGGGAAAATTCTATTTGCGTCCCCTGGAAATGGGGACTATTTTCAGTGGAGGCATATGTATTTCGGTTGAACCAGGAGGTAGTGCCAAACAATGGCCCTTTCTACACCATATGGGTGTAGAGGGAAGGAGGGGTGTGTGTGATCCTGGGCTTACCTCCTTCCGGGATCGTCCCACGTGTCCAAATGGCTAGCGCAACATCCAGGATGGGAGGAGGGATGTCACGTGAGTTGAGGTGGCTATTTTTTAAAAAAAGCTACAGGAACTGGAGCATGCTCGCACTCCAGCAAAAGGTAAGTAAAAAACAAACAACACCCCCCCCGCTCCCCCACCTACCCCCAATTCCTCCCGGCCTGGCTCCTTCCCTCTACTGATACCTGCTACTCCCGGGGAGGAGGGAAGAAGCCGGGATGGGCAGCTACACACCTCCTGCAGTCTCGGGATGATCCCAAGACTGGGTTTTCCCAGGGATTATTTCTCCCTGGGAAAACGTGTGCTCATCCCCCCTGCCCCCAGGAGTCCATGTGTGTCATTTGGCTGCCCAGGGACTTGGCCGTGACCAGCCTGGATTTTCAGGCTGGTGCATAAATGGCCAAAGTTATCTTCAAATTGAACTGAACAGAATGGAGAACTGTGTTTCCCAACCATTGTTCCCTAGCACATTTTTTCCTCGGCACTTGACAGAATGCTGTAGAATAGCTTGAGTTGCACTCTGCCTGCTCCTGCCCATTTACCTGCGGATGAGTTTGGCAACCCAATTATTTGCCTGCCAGCTTCCTGGCATCTGCTGGCCTCCATACTGACAGCCCTGACAAGGCGATCAGAAGAACCATCTATCTGAATGGCATCATTATACCTGTTGAATGCGCTAATGGTTGCTTTCATAGCCCGGGGAGGCTTCTTATGCCAACTGCATTAAAATAATGATGGGATTTTTTTCCTCATCTGTAGCTAGATAATTGTGGATTTTATATTCTTTTTATCTACATCCTTTCCTTCCCATTGCTAGATCTCCTTAATGTTTGAACTCAACATAAATTACTCGGCAAGTCACTTCCATATATCACCATAACCTAAAGTATGAAAATGTCAACTGGTAATAGACCAGGCAGTAAAATCTCGTCGCTACATACTACATCTCTAAAGCTGTTGGATCGGAAGTAGCTTTAAAGTTTTATTTTGCCATTTTAAATTTTAATCTAGTATGAGTGCATCTAGATCCGTGCTGACATGTTAATGTTTCAGATGACATAGGCGTTTGTGGAAGTATGGTACCCATTAACAAAAGTATGTTGGGTAGCCATGTAGATATATCATCACTTGTTTCGGTGTAAGAAGGCACGATTTTCTTTCCCAAATGTAATCTCTTATAATGGATGTCTTAGAGGAGAATTGTAGAATTACAGTGGGGCTAAACTCTTAATTCACCTCTTTTGGATGGGAAACCACTCAAGAAGCAGCAGCTGAGAACTTTCACACCTTTTCTTCCAACTGGGAAACCTATTGCAAACCTACTTAGAAGAGGAAACAGCTATCCATCCCCCAGGTAGCCCCACCATTGGAGACAATACCTTGACAAATCACAGAACAATGGTCTTAACTTCTGGGTGACTGTCTAAGGAGGCAAGTGGTTATTGCTTTCCTCTTACCGTGTCTCTAGTCCATGACAAGATGAGGCAGGCTTTAAAGAGGCCATCACCTTCAGTATGAGCGGGCAATTTGCATCCCTGAAGATGTATTGTCCTCCAACCCCCATTATCACACCCCTATTCACTATGCTAGCTGGGGCTCATGGGAGTTGTAGGCCAAAACAACTCTCATCAGCCCTAGACAGTTCCTTGATATAAAGCTCTCTACCTTCACTTCTCCGCCTGTGTTTTCGTTCCTTAGTTGCTTCCTCTTTCAAAAGAGGAAGTACACAACGAGCATGAGCAGCAATTCCGAGTTTAAAAATAACACATCGGACTTAATGAGGGGGGTTTTTTGGTCATGCAAGGAAGGCAGACGATGCGCGGGAGGCAGACAATGTCATGTGAGGGACCTGAGCAAACTCCGTGAGTGCACGCCCAGTAATGAGCGTGCAATAAAATGCTCGTCGGATGGAGCTTATCAAGTACATGTTTTGTTTAGCTAGGAACTGCCATACAGTACAAGATGAAATAAGATTACAAGTAGGGTGGCTGTGTGTCCTATTTTTACAGAGGACAGTCCTCTGTTTGAAGGAGTGTCTGATGACCAACCTCTACTTGAAGGGCTGTCCAGTCCAAGACTGATTTAAAGATAAAGGATCTTAAAGAGGAAGAGCCAACAGGGGCTTTGAAGTTCCCCATCAATAGTTAGCCAGGCTGAGCAGGCGAACAGATCACCTGGCTAAGTCTTCCCTACTATGGTGAGATGGACTGTATTTTGATTTAAATGTATTATTATTTATTTATTATTGCATTTATATCCTGCCTTTTTTTCCTGCAAGGAACCCAAGGCAGCGTACATAAACTTCCTCCTCTTCACTTTATCCTCACAACAACAACCCTATGAGGTGGGTTGGGCTGAAAGTCTGTGACTGGCCCAAAATCATCCAGTGAGCTTTCATGGCCAAGCAGAACCTGGATCTCCCGACTCCCAGTCTGACACTCTAACCACTACACCACACTGGCTCTGTAATCATTTCTAAATTTGCATCTATACATCTAAATGAGCAGATGCAAAATTGTGCCACCTTTTGCCCTCTTTTTTGGTGATATGTAAGGCACCACCATGCTTACAAGATTGATTTTGCTGCGGTTTAGAATAAGGCGTAGTATGCTCTCTACTATTCTTTCTCCATGGAGCTCTAAAAAGTAGGGGTGTGCACGGACCCCCCGCTCCGCTTCACTTGCAGATCCGCCATTTTCCGGATCGGGCCGCTCCGCCCCGCCCCCGCTCCGCCCACTTCCGCTCCGCTCCGCTCGGAGCTCCGGATCCAGATCCGGAGCTCCGTTTCCCCCCCCCCCCATAGGCTTGCATTGAAAGCTAAAAAATTATACAACTTTTTTTCTGTTCAAGTTAGAAACCTCACGTTTGGCACCATGACACCTCATGGGGGTATACACACGCACGCCAAGTTTCAAGGCAATCCCATCATCCCCTGTTTTTTTGGGAATTTTTGAAAATCGGGCACCCCACACACAACATCCCTGCGAGGTGGGCAGGGGAGGAGGGAGGGAAGGCAGGCAGGCATGCAGCTGGCATTTCTGGGGGCATAAGGAAGTGAGCCAAGGATAAGCCAGTAATGCATATAAAATGGAATAAATCAATAAATAAACAAAGGAGGGGTGGAATTAAAAGCAGCAGTGTTGCTCAATAAACAGCAAGAAGAATTTTTTTAAAAAGGCTATATCTGTCTTTTACCAGCAATAGGGGGACGTGCCCGGGGGAGGGGGAAGTAGCTGCCAGTTCAAGACAGCCACCAACAGCTCTGAGAAGAAGTAAAACGCTCACTTCAACTCATAACAGGCATTGCTCTACCACTGAAAAGTGACCATTCACTTCAACTCATGATAGGCATTGCTCCACCGTTTTACTCTCTTTGGAAGGCTCTAATGGCCTTCCAGTGCAGGAGAGAGTGGGGGCACGTCCACGATGAGATGCCCTAGGGGAGCTCATCCCCTTGCACCACATCTATTCAGTTGTTCACCAAGGTTAGGGTGGGGAGCAGTGCTGTGTTTCTATCTCTTATTATTGGCTTAGTATATGATTTCAGGTTGTGTTTGTGCATTTGGTGGGGCTACTGTGTTAAAAAACACGGGGAAAAGCCCGTTCAGATGAAGAAAGAGAAGTTTCCCAGAATCCCAAGTTACCTGTTTTGCCTATGCCCTCCTCCAACTTTGGGATCATCATGACCGGGAGCTGACTCTGCCCCTCAGCCCTTTGAAAAAGGTATTTTTCCCGCCGATTTTTTAAAAACTTCTAGCGCGCGACCCGTACGACGCAGAAAGTTGAGAGTAGTCTCAAAATGACCCCCATCCACGACTCTCTGTGCACAAGAATTTTCAGAATGATAGCTTAAACCCCCCCCCAGTTATCCCCGATTCTTTCCCTCAATGCAATCCTATGGGCGAAAAGCCGAAAACGCCATTTGAGCCGCGCGGTTGACCCGATTTTCACAAAAATATAGCACGCGACCCAGACAACGCAGAGAGGTGAGAGTGGTCTCAAAATGACCCCCATCCACGACTCTCTGAGCACAAGAATTTCTAGAACGATAGCTTCAAAAACAACCTAGTTATGCGCGATTATTTGCCGCAATGCAATCCTATGGTGAAATGTTTTCAAGATGGCGACCGGAGCGCTCCGCCTGAACTAGGAGCTCCGAAAAATGGGCGCTTCTCTTCGCCTTGCTTCTAGGGGGTCCGCGGTCCGCTCCTACTCCGCCTCTGGGTAAGGCGGAGCAGGCCAATCCGCTACTGCTTCTACGCTCCTAATCGGAGCGGATCACACCCCTACTAAAAAGCACGGCTAGCAGTTCACCATGGAATAATTCTTACATTGTAGTAGGAAAGGACACACATTCGCTTAATGCTGATTTGTTTATTTATTACATTTATATCCTGCCTTTTTTTACCTCCAAAGAACTCAAGGTTGCATACATAATCCTCCTCTCCATTTTAACCTCACAACAACAACCCTGTGAGGTAGGTTGGGCTGAGAGTCTGTGACTGACCCAAAGTCACCCAATGGGCTTCCATGACTAGAACCCAGATCTCCTGACTCCCAGCCCAACACTCTAACCACTACAACACACTGCTCTCTGTAGTGTCTCCCTCATTTTTTTAAAAAAAGAATGAGGCAGAAAAACAGAACCCTCCTTCATGGGGGAAGAAAATGTTTGGGAAATTGGAGGACAGATCTCAGCACAGCAGTATGTACTGTAGTTGACAACCAAAATATACGCTAACAAAATAACATTTCAGAGGATGACATGTTTCAAGCAACAAATGCTGTTGTAAAAATAAATGCAAAGTACACCACCAATATTTTTATTCCACTCGAATTTACTGCTCAGCAATGCATTAATACAAGACAACACAGCCTGCAAAGCAGCGTTGGCTATAGCCAGACATTCTCCATTTATTATTGCGTTTAACTATGTTTCCCTGAAGAGTCTGGAAGGTCAGTTTGTGGCTCAGTTTTGAACCTCTCAGAGCTATGTTGTCATGATTAGAAAATCTCTCCTGGAAAGTGCATCTAAACAAGGGCAACTCCTTTTTCTTTTGTTTTCTTTTTTGAAATGAACTGGAAAGCTTTATTGGCCTGTACATCTGGCCTGAGATGATCAAACCTGGAAATCATAGCTTTTTGCATTGTCAACCCCACCCTATAATTTTAGGAAAGGTCTGACCACAGAACTTAAGCAGGAGGTCTTTGTTTATTTGTGTGGCCTCTTGTTGAACTGTCATCTCTAGAGAATAAGAGAATGAAGAATAATAATGCGTTTTGTGGTTGATTTCCTCCATCAGTATCCTGTGCTAGACAACGGAGACACCTTTTCAGGTTGCATTCATAGCAAATGTCCTGGAAGGCGAAAGCAGAGCTGCGTCCAGGTTGGTGCAGTGGAGTTCTGATAATTGTGTTGCATGTTGCAGGTATATTATCTGCACTTGGCTTCATGGTGCATTATGCTGCCCATTCAAAAGCACAGAATCTTTCTAAACCAAGGGTGCAAAACCACAGGCGCGGGGGCCAAATCTGGCCCTCCCAGGGTCTCAATCTGGCCCTCTAGTGTTCCCCAGATGGTGAAACCACATTTATTTATTTATTTATTTATTTATTTATTTATTTATTATTGCATTTTATATCCCACCTTTTTCCATCCAAGGAACCCAAGGCAGAATACATAATCCTCCTCCGCTCCATTTTATCCTCACAACAACAACCCTGTGAGGTAGGTTGGGGTGAGAACCTGTGACTGGCCCAAAGTCACCCAGTGGGTTTACATTGCTGAGTGGGGACTAGAACACAGATCTCCCAACTCCCAGTCCAACACTTTAGCCACTACTCCACGCTGGCCATACCACATTCCCCTGGCCATGTCCCCATTCACGTGACTAACATTTGTTTGGTGATTTTCTGGCTTTTGCGCACTTTTTTCTTAGGAGAGGCATTCTAAAAGGTTGAAACGCCTCTCCTAAGACTTGGTACCCAACAATGAGCACTTCCAGCTATATTATGCTGGTATTTTTTGGTGTTTCTCCTCCACCCCTTTTAACTTTGGCCCCACCCAAAACTGGAATGTGGCCCCCGAGAGCTACTCTGAAATGAGATTTGGTCCTCGGGCTGAAAGAGGTTCATCACCTCTGCTCCTTTAACAGGGGTGGGCAAACTCACCTGGGCTTGCATCTGCAGGTGGTCAACCTGCCACCACAGACACCCACCCCTGCTCGCAAGGTTGTGGGAGACTCAGAAGAGGCTCTCAAGGCTCCAGAAAATGCCCACACACCAAAATCACGCATTTCCCCTTCCTGCATCTATAGTAGCTTAAAGACCCCTTTGATGCAAGGGTAAAGGTGCGAATGGAGCATTCATGCCTTTAGCTTTGTGTCAGTGAGGCCACGATTGGCACAGTGGGCAGGACGTGTGCAATTTATGGAGACTCTGGAAATTGTGCATTTCCCCCTGTTGTGTCAATGGCGGCTGCCATTGATGCAGGAAAGGGAACGGTGCAATTTTGGCATGGGGGGGGCAGCTGCTGGGTGCTCGCTAGGGCACTCAGGACTGGGTCCGGGGGTGGGGGCAGACATGGGTGGGTGTCCCCTGGACGCCCAGACCAAATCAGGTGCTTGCAGCATGTCTAGCACTAAGCCCTATAATACAATTCTGCATCATTCTTGCACCCCAAATGCATATTAGAATCCACCACCGATTTCGTTGCTCATTAGCATGAACCTCCAGGGATTGTTTTCTTTGAGTTTCTTCAATGTTCACGAAAATTGTATACAATCGTAAATATACAATTGCCACAAATCATAGGTGTTCACACACAAAAAACTAGTCATGAAACTATATCATCTGCTTGTCATGTTGTGCTTTCTGTTACATGGAGGATTGCCCCTTGCCTTGTTCTTCATTTTGTGTGAACATTTCATATTTGGGAAAATGAAAAGTAGTGCTCCATAACGCTATTGTAATATTTAAAAGGTCGTTATCCAGTATGCCAACCCATATGGGTGTAGCATATGCCTAGTAGTGAGCCGGCTGCAAGAATAATCTTTTGCATTGAATGCAGACAGGCTAGAGCTGATCATAGCCTGTTGGGGAACATGGGTGGGAGGGTGCTAATGCCTGCTTTGGGTTCCTGGCCAACAGCTGGTTGGACACAGTGAACAGAATGCTGGACCAGATGAACCCTTGGTCTGATCCAGCATGGCTCTTCTTATGTTTTTATGTTCTTATGTTCACAGGTATTTAAAGTACTAGGAGAACCTAACAATCCTGTTTTGTCCTTACCAAGACCATGGAAGGACCAAGAAAAGAGTACTGGGGACAATGATGGCTCTATCACACCACCAGTATGTATTGTGGGTTTGAATTTTGTATTAAAGTTAGTGGTGATTTTCAGGTCAGGGGGACTCCAAGCCCCTTCATGCTACTTTGTAATGGCCATTCACAACTGTTCTCAGCGGCTCATTCACCATTGTTTCACAGATCATCCCCCGTCCCTCACTTTCATTTCCGTTCAAGTGATTCCAAGCTCATCAAGGAACATGTGCAAGAGGCGACGATGGCCAGATCTACACCAAGCGGGATATGACACTTTGAAAATGGTTTGAAAATGGTACATGGAGTGTGTCCTGGGCCCCAACAGTTGTCACTACTGTTATAAAATGTTTTAAAGCAGTAGTGTAGATCCTGCTGGTGATATCTTACTATTTAACCAATCTCATTTAGCTATGTGTTTGACATCACTAATATTGTAAGCTCCTGACTGGTCACACAGGTGATCCTACCCAAATAGGGATCATTTTAAAAACAGAACAGTTTCCCAGCCCTTTCACTGTGATTACTGGAGGTTTCAATTCTGATGGCTATGGCTTTCATAGCTGAAACAACACTCCCTAACAGTGAGGTCTATTTAAGAACTTTATTAAAAATTATGGCAAGGGGTTCCATAGACTTACACCTCAAAGTTTTAAAAAGCAACTTAGGCTGTTTCTACAACTGCCCTTTTCTCCGGGATCATCCCTGTGCATGCAAATGACACACAGGGGATCCCGGGAGTAGGCAGGGATGATCCCTCCATTTTCCTGGGACAATCCTTAGGTGTAGAAAGGGCCTGAGATGGAATGACCGACAAGGTGTCATCACAGAGCAGAAGACCTTGTCCACAGGAAGAAGGCTGACTTTGTACCCAACTGCTCATGTTTAAAGTGCCCCTAAGTCCCCACCTTATTTTATTTGTAGCTTTTATGCTCTGCTTTTCTCAGCGCAGCTGACAGATCAATAAAAACAAGACAGCCCTTGCCCCACAGGTTAATAATCTAACAAGACATGACACAAAAGGAAAGGGAGATGGGGTAGAATTTCTCCTTACCCACCACATTAAACATTGGCAGGTAAATTGGTCCATAGTGAGCACAGGGAAGAGTAAGAAATGGGAAATGTTGATCTTGAGTGCACAAGGCTACTCATTCCTTATTGTCCATGGGCGTCTTTCGTCAAGACTCACTTCTTTTGGCAACCAGAGGCAACACTCTACCAAAGCCATTGCAAAACTCTAAGAATGCTTCTGCTACAGATGTCACAAATAAAGCGAACGCCAAATTCTTATGTTCAGCTGTAAATCTCTCTCCTTTCTGGCAAATCCTTAGAACACCCTTGTTTTGGGAGAGGCAGGCCCTTAGATGCTGCTGACTGCAATGATTAAAGATCTGATTGAAGCTGAAGCCTAAGTGTAACTTTTATGTAAACCAGATTAATTAGTCAGAGCCTGTAAGTCTCTCCGGCTTCGAGTCCTGCATTTAAAGCATCTCAGGAAAGCTGAACTCTGCAGAAACCTAAGCAGGCCTTGACCAGACCGTCCCTAATGTACACAATCCAGGGCTCTGATTCATTCACTTGGTTCACGCTCCATTGCAGCACCTGCTGCTCCGCCTGGTATTTTGAGGGCAGGACCAAACTGTCAGAAGACTCATTGCATACTGATGATTTCATGTTAACTAATGTGACCTGAAAACCTTCATTTCTGGAGCGCCGCTGTTGAGCAGCATTTTCTCAAGGGACACTAAAAACTTAACTCTAAACCCAGTGCTGCCTTAGCCCGCTCCTTCTCCACAGGCGGAGTGCCAAGAGAGAAACTGTATCTGTTGGCAATATGGTACATCCCTGCAGATTCCCCCACCCTGTTCGACAATTAATGCCTACAGTTCCTAAGATTCCGTATTCGTCCAATAAACCCCCACCCTTAAATCCGCCATTCCCTCCCCCACTTCTTGTTAAAATTGTATTTTGTTTATGTGCAGTTCAGTGGACGGTAATAACAGGAAACCCATTAACTTAAGTAAATAATTCCTTTTTATTTGTATATACAAACCATACAGGGACATAATATTAGTGCTGACCTGAAACAGGGAGACTCTTTCTGTAAACTTTTTTTGCCTTCCGCAATCCCTCCCTGCCACTTTCAGTGATTTTCCACATTGATTTATATAAAGGCACAACATTATTCACAATGGGAAGTGAAGGGAATATAGTATGTCCCTATTGCTGAAGCAGCTGGGCAGATAAGGTCTCACCCTGACCTACAGCTGGATCAGGGTGAATTTTTTTGCAATGAAGAGTTGGCTGTCGGCTGGCTGTGAAAATACCAGTACAGTGTGGCAAGGAAGGACGGTTGTCCAAATTGCCTGGGAAACTCCTCTTTCCCCCATTCAGAGTGAGGGCAATGGAAGGGCTTTGTTTGTCAGGTCCTCTGGGAATAGGGTGACCATATGAAAAGGAGGACAGGGCTCCTGTATCTTTAACAGTTGCGTAGAAAAGGGAATTTCAGCAGGTGTCATTTGTATGCATGTCGCACCTGGTGAAATTTCCTCTTCATCACAACAGTTAAAGCTGCAGGAGCTATACTGCAGCTATACTGTGACCAGATTTAAAAGAGGGCAGGGCTCCTGCAGCTTTAACTGTTGTGATGAAGAGGAAATTTCCCCAGGTTCTCCATATATACAAATGACACCTGCTGAAATTCCCTTTTCAATGCAACTGTTAAAGATACAGGAGCCCTGTCCTCCTTTTCATATCGTCACCCTATCTTGGAAGAATCTACTTCAGTCAGTCAAAGTGAGGCCGATGGGTATTACCCAGAGGACCTTCTCTTCTGCTGCTCCCAGACTGTGGAATAGCCTGCTGGAGGAGACTCGTTAGCTTGACAGTCTTCTAGCATTCAAGAAAGCTTTCACGACTGATCTCTTCCGGCAGTCCTATCCAGTGGAATTTTAGGATGCCTTTAGGATGTTTTTAACAGTGTATACAATGTTTTAAATCAGTATTTTATGTATTTTATGCTTGCTGTTGTTCCCCGCCTCAATCCAATTGGAGAGGTGGGTAAGAAATTATTATTATTATTATTATTATTATTATTATTATTATTATTATTATCATCATCATCATCATCATCGCATAGTCAAATCTAAGTAGCTATTGTAATGCTTACATTGTGTACTAGTCCACCTGGAAAGGGGTGACCAATCCAGCCACTGCCTGTAGTCCCCAAACTGCTGAGCTATGCACGGGTAGGGGTAACACACCTGAACAGTGCATCATCATTGCTGCCTTGGGGCCATGGCATCTGGGGAAATGGCTGCCAGAGCACAGAGAAGCTGTAGCAGTTGCTGGGGCAACGGGGAAACCTCAGCTGGTCCCACAGGATCTGCCTCCTGAGGGACATCCAGGTCGAGAAGTGTGTACAGCTTGCCATGTCGTCTTTAATGGGTAGGAGGCGTGGTCAAGGACGAATCTTTAAGGCCAAATGCAATCAGGAAAACAAACAAGCCCTCCTCTCCACTAGTGAGGCTAAGAAGGAGCCTGGGAAGAAGTGTCTGCACCAGAGCTTGAGAAGTACAACAAGTCTGAAAACCACTTGGGCAGCGCAGCAACTCCATTCATAGAATCACAGAATAGTAGAGTTGGAACGGGCCTATAAGACCATCACGGTTTTGTAAACTGCCCAGATAGCTTCGGCTATGAGGCAGTATATAAATTTGATAAATAAATAAATAAATAAATAAAATAAATAAATAAATAAATAAATAGATAAATCGTGTCCAACCCCCTGCTCAATGCAGGACTCCACCTTAAAGCATCCTGCCACCCTTTTTATAATGTTTATTGAATGGATTGATGCTCACACATCGCTCATGTGAAAAAAGAAGATGGATACAGTGGGGCTCCACTCCTGAGGTTATCTGATTCCTGCAGGCCCCTCACATGTCGAGGGGCAGCTTTTTGTATCCACCACGGCTGCCTGTGCAATTCAGAAGCCTGGAAGATCAAGGATCTAAACTGTGTCTGGAGCCTCAATCAAAAGGCTTCCTGCAACGGAAGGTGTCCATGAACACTTGAGCACCAGAGAAGAGTCACTTGACTTCAGGGGCTAAACATGTGACACACACACCCCCAACTCCACTGTACCCCTGTATCCTTGGCTCCAGTATTGCCCTAATAGGGCTATCCTGAATATACTATTCTGAATTGGTTTTGACATTTGATACTGGTTCAAGTCAGTCTTGAATCAGTTGGTTCATTGGTTTGATGTGTTACATACTCCCCAGTCCTACTGTAACTTTGCTGCTGAGAGGGTAAGAATTGTAAAGTACTCTAGGCAGGGCAATTGTCAGCTTGGATCTTGTATTGGAGCCTCTTGCAAGCCTTCTAATTTTCATTCTAAGTACCTTTTGAACAGCAACCTCATCTTGCAGCATATGCTTTCATGGACCCAGATCTACTTGACCAGAATACTGAATCAAAGTCTCTCTGTCTCTCAATAATACACACACACAGGTCACTGAGGTATGAATCTAAATGCATGTATCTAAGGGCTCATGTACATCAAGCAGATATCCCACTATGAAAGTGGTATGAAAGCAGTATATAAAAGGCAGGAGCCACACTACTGCTTTATGGTGGTATTGAAGTGCACTGCAGGATCTACACTACTGATTTATAGTGGTATTGAAGCGCACTTTCATACCACTTTCATAGTGTTATATCCTACTTGGTGTAGATGGGTCACAGGCCCCAACAGTTGTCAGTGCACTTCAGTACCACTATAAATCAGTAGTGTAGATCCTGCAGTACACTTCAATACTGCTATAAAGCGCTGGTATGGCTCCTGCCTTTTAATATACCACTTTCATAGTGGAGTATCCTGCTTGGTGTAGATGAGCCCCAGGAGGGACTTTGGCCCACAAAAGCATTTGCCAAATTGCATTGATTAGTCTTTTAGGTAGCACAAAACTCTTCAGTGTTATCTTCAAGACTCTTGTTCAGCCCGGAACTGCCCGCAAGCTGCAAGTCAAAACTCTGCTTTTGGCCAATAGTGCGGACACAGAGCACAGATAAGACTGTTTAACATAAAACAACTTTTCTTAGAAGACCCCAAAATAGCCTTCTATATAGCAGACTTAGACACAATCTCCTTAAATCACTGGCTGTATCTTTATTGCTTTTCTGCTATCCAAACAATAAAAAGTCCACCTCCATGCTATTTTTTATCGCCTCCTCTAATCCCTCATTCTGTCAGTGAGAGGAAAAGTAAGGAATCTTAAATCAGGAAGGCATAGGTTGAATTAATCAGTTAAGGTTTTTTTATTAGTTTTGTCCACGTTTTTATTGTATTTATGTAAGCTGCACTTCCTGATATAAAACCTTATCTTTTATTTTTTAATCCGGCCTGGAATAGCCAACTAACCTGCCCCTACCTTAGAATCGAGTCATTTGGTACAATTGGCTTTTGGTACTATTGCTTGACTACTTCCCTTAAAAAGTATATGGGCATAATGAGTTTCAATATATAATGTGTTTCTATATTCCTAGGAGTAAAGCTCATAATTAAGTGAAGGTAATGGCAATCATATCTTCAGACAATCAAATCTTGGCTTCATAAGTAGCGATATAAACAAACCTTGTTCCCCTGATGTAGTCCCTTTCCTTCCTACCTTCTTGGTGCATTGTCATGAACTCCAGAAGTCCTACATTATTTATTTATTATTTATTTATTTAGAATATTTATATACCGCTCCCCATTGAAAAATTCCGGAGCGGTGTACAAGATAAAATGAAAATAAAAACAGAATAAAATACTTAAAACATATTTTAAAAGAAGCAAATACAGAGACTCAAGGCCGCATATTAAGGAAAGGCTTCCTGGAATAAAGATGTTTTCAGGAGGTTCTGAAAGGAGTACAAGTTTGGAGCCTTCCTGACCTCCAGAGGCAGGGAATTCCATAGGAGGGGGGCAACCATGCTGAAGGCTCTTCCCCTGGTGGACTCCAATCGGAGGATGGATCTATGTGGAACCACCAGGAGCAGGCCCTCGGATGACCTCAGTGACCGGGCAGGTTGGTAAGGGAGAAGGCGCTCTCTCAGGTATCCTGGTCCCAAGTTGTTTACGGCTTTGACACAAGTACAAGAACCTTAAACCTGGCCCGGTAGCGAATAGGCAGCCAGTTCAGTTTCCTCAGCAGAGGAGTTACATGCTGGAAAGGGGCAGCTCCAGACAACAGCCGAGCTGCAGCATTCTGCACTAGCTCCAGCTTCTGGAGCAGCTTCAAGGGCAGCCCCACATAGAGCGCATTGCAGTAATCCAATCTTGAGGTTACCAATGCCTGTACCACTGTGGCCAAGCTATCCCTGTCCAGGAGAGGCCATTAGACATATTTCCCCAATACATCTAAACTGGTAAACTATGGCTTCCAGATTGAACAAGCCAGGATCTTAAACCAATTCAAATTGTGCTTTAAGATCTTGGCTTGTTCTGAACTTAGTAGTAATCCTAGTTTCCCAATTTGGATATAAGAGAAAACTAAGGTTAATTGAAGACTTCCTGGCTTGTTGCAGCATGCAGAGAAGGGAAGAAAACCAGAGTGATGGGATGATGAAGCAAAAGACTCATTCAGATATGTAATAATGGCTCAGTTCAGATTATCATAGATCTGCTTAATAACAGAAGATCCACCTTTTCAAAATTAGTCTCCTTCCTTCCTGAATTATAATGGATTGAAAGGGTGGATCTTCTGTAATGGCAGGATTACATCAACCATTTTATGAGTTTGTTTTCTATCTTTGCTGCTACTTCTTTAATTTAAATATGAAAGCGAGGAAACAGTCATACTCTAACTGAGGGACAATGCATGTCACTGCCCCTTTTTGCTACCAGGATGATTTCATCTTGTTCGGCATGAAAAATTAATCTGATTTTTTTTTCCCCTGACTCTAAGGCTGCAATTCTATGTACACTTTCTTGAAATTAAATCCTTTTGAAGTTCAAGTATAAACCTGCACAGAAATAGGCTACATATCTGACATTTGCATGGTTTATGGTGGTGTACACATTTTTTTCTGTAAAAACATTATTTTCAAGTCTTTTCCCCTTTTTGTATGCTATATTCCTTAATGTATGCAATTTTGTACACAGTTCTCCCTTATGTATGGATGATTATATAGATGTTTTGATGTGAGGTAATTGTCTTCCAGTTCAAATCTTGGGAAGCGCAAATTAGATCACTTTGTATTAAAATGTGAACTAAATCATTTTTGCCCCCTACCTATTCATTTTGAACAATTCAGATGACTCACTTTGTATGACCAAGGGCATAGCTAGATGGGATGATATCCCGGGGATCGTCCCTGTGTGTTCACAAGATGCACAGGAAGATGCACTGGGAGCAGGCAGGGATGATCCATCCCATGGCCTGGGATATCATCCGACCCTTTTAGCCTGCTTTTTCCATTGTCTCAGGATGATCCCGAGACTGCGGAACGTGTGGTTGGGTGTTGCGGGTTGTCCCGGCTCCTCATGAGTAACTGCAAGGACACAGGACACAGGCCCAGAGCTCCTCAAGAGCTTGGTGCCCATTGGGGGTGGGGGAGGTGGGAAATTTATTTATTTATTTTTAAAAAGGCATATGGTTTGCGCAGGAGAGCTCGTGCGCTTCTTCTCCTTTAAAAAACAAAACAAAATGGCGGCTACAACGTCCTTTTCCTCCTGGGATGTCATGCGCTGCGTGTAGACAGAGGAGGAGATCTCGTGATAACCATATTGCGAGATCCTTCCCCCTCCATTGCATTAGACCTGGTAGGTCTAGCCATGGGCCAAGTTGTGATGTAGGCTTTTTTCTTCTTCACAGCAGCCTTCCACAATCTAGTCCTCCCATGGTTTGGGATCATAATTCCTAGCATTCCTGACCATTGGCCATACTAGCTGGGATTGGTGGTAGTTGAAGTCCAGTATATCTGGAGCGGGCCAGGTTGAAGGAGGCTTCAAAGTATCCAGCCACAGAATTTTGGGTAGTGTGAACTTATCCTAAATTGTTCTGGAATGTGTTGGGCAAATTCTCTCAATTCACCAGTTCGAGGAGGTTTGCATTAATGCCTCAGATAATTATCTAATGAGAACTGACATTTTAACTTACATATGCATCAAATATTCACCAGTTTAAAGTAATAAACAAATGCATAAAATACATAATTTATTGACATATGTTTCCTGTGCAGAAGGCTAATCTCATTAAGCAAGTTCATGGCCAACAGCCATATCTAGTTGTTATAAAGGCACAGTAAAAGCATATGTTAAGTAAATTGTTTGGCTTATCAGCATTCTCTCAGTAAAAGAGACTTATCCACTTGTACTGTCCCATCAGCAGTAAAACAGCCATGGCCCAAAGCAGCAGCATGCTCAACCACTTTTTTACTACTTCTAGAATCCTATAAAAAATACTAACGTAGCCAGTTAGTGCACTACTTATTCAAAGCAATTAATGAACAATTACTTTTGCTCATTGATACAGTTGGTATCTGCAATTTATGAAAACATGAAATATCTTGATTTTGAGCTTGCTGTCTACATATGCTGTTATTTATTATTTATTTGTTGCATTTATATCCTGCCTTTTTTCCTCCAAGGTTTCGAAGGTGGGGTACATAATCCTCCTCCTCCTCCTCTCCATTTTATGCTCACAACAACAACCCTGTGAGGTAGGTTGGGCTGAGAGCCTGTGACTGACCCAAAGTCACCCAGTGGGTTTCCATGGCCGAGTGGGGACTAGAACCCCGATCTCCAGACTCCCAATCCAACACTTTAGCCACTAAAGCATTGGGATGCCAAGTTTGAAATCATACTGAATACTCTGAATTAGGTGCATACACAGCTGTGTCTTCACTTCTGTGCACACTTATTGTACACAGGTAATCCTATATAGGATTGGGCAGTATCCATACTTACTGAGAAACAAATCCCACTGAAATCAACAGGATATAACTGCAAATGAACATGTCTGGATGACAGGAAGGTGGTGTGAACAATACTCCTGTGGTGATTTTTTTTTAAAATTTACATAAATTGTTTTTGTTTAAACAAAAAAAAGTTAACAGCGTCTGATGTTGCATTGTTCGAGATTTATATTCAGATTAATTCATTAATATGAATGAATTCCAATGGCTTTGTCATGTCGTCTGGGGAAAGGCTGGAAGCTTTGACTCAATCATTTATTCCATTTCTGTCACATTCCCTCCTAATTTTGCAAGGGCATGTATTGGAATAAAGGGAAGGAAAACTTACATAGCTTTGTTTCATTTACCATATGATTCTAATCCACTGTGACAATTTCTAACATTGCATCAGGACCTAGAATGATCGGAAGGAGACCTAACTACTCCCTTTATTTGTGTTTTAATCTTTTTTATTATTTTCACAACAAACTAACAAACATATAATACAAAAGAAGACTAAAACACACACACACACAGAAAGAAAACATACAAAGTTAAGATGGACTTCCGATTTTCTCCACTGAAAAAATAAGTACTCATATTTTCCCTTGCTCTATAATTACAGAATTCCAAGTTCCCCTCTTTCTCCAGTCTTAAATTTTTCTTCTTATTCGTTGAATCCACAGGTAAATAAATCATTGTTTTCTAGATCCTGCAAAAAGTCTCTAACAGGTTTCCATTCAGTTCTAAATGTAGATGTAGACTTTTCTCTGATTATTGCTGTAAGTTTTGCCATCTCCACCAATTCCAACATCTTCACTAGCTATTCGTCCATATTGCGCTTTTTCATTTCTGTGCATATAGTAGTCTCGCTGCCAAAGTCATGTATAAAAATAAAGTCCCATAGTTCTTTTTCATCTGGTCTTCTAGTAAGCCCAAAAGGAAATATTTTGGTTTCAGTTGTATATTAATTTTTAATATCTTCTGTATTAAAGAATGGATTTCTATCCAAAATGTTCTCACTTTTTTACAAGTCCACCTTCTTGTTCTTCACACTTCCAACAAGTTCCCAATACACCTTTATACATTTTAACCAATTTAGGAGACATATACCATCTATGTATCATTTTATAAAAGTTATCTTTCAAATTGGAACTTAATGTAAATTTTAAACCTCTTAACCATGTTTTCCCATTGTACCTTTGGTATACTGTATCCAAAATTTTGACCCCATTTTATCATGCAGTCCTTTATTTGTTCTTCTTCTGTCTTAAACTTCAGCAAAAAGTTTATATATTTTCGCTAACTACTCCCTTTATTTATTCAAGCTACCTTTTTTATTTGAACTGCAAGTTTCCTTGTATAGTCACCTCATGATGGAGACTCGTAAGACATCTCTTCATGTTTATGGCTGTACCTGCAATGGGTAAGTCTGTTTGCCCAATTTGGGTTGGTGTACAATCAGGCTGTGTGCATTCAGTTTTCTTAATTTATTTTTTAAAAGAGGGGTCTTCATGAAATTGCAGCACTAAGAGATGGAGGCTCCTTTCATAGGCATGATTACCCTCTCTCCCAAATTTAGGGATGTTGCAAGCGCTCAGCTGAATCTGGAAGCCCAGACTCTCCAGTATCGGCTCTCCCAGACCCAGCTGGGTGCCTACAGTGTGAGCATGGCCCGGGTGTGCACTGAACAGCCATCTGCCCTAATGCCAAAATTGTGCACTTCTAGGGTGACCATATGGGAAGGAAGACAGGGCTCCTGTAGGTTTAACAGTTGCATAGGAAAGGGAATTTCAGCAGGTGTCATTTGCATGTATGCAGCACCTGGTGAAATTCCCTCTTCATTACAGCAGTTAAAGCTGCAGGAGCCCAGCCCTCTTTTGTATCTGGTCACTCTAGTGTAGCTCCTGCAGCTTTAACTGCTGTAACAAAGAGGGGATTTCACCAGGTGCTGCATGCATACAAAGGACACCTGCTGAAATTGCTTTTTCTATGCCACTGTTAAAGATACAGGAGCCCTGTCCTCCTTTCCATATGGTCACTCTACGCACTTTCCTGTGCTGCATCAATGGGGCCTTTACAGCCACCATTAACGCAGCAAGAAGAAGTGTGCAATTTCCAAAGCCTCCATAGTGCTCACACTTTACAGTCTAAGGGCACAATCTTATGCATGCTTAAACAACAAAGTCCTACAACTTCCCGAATCCCTTCAGCCAGTCATAATGACTTGAGCGTATTGGGAATTGTAGGGAATTTTTCGCACTCTCATACACAACTTGAAATAAAATTATCCTTAGATTTTTTTTGACACTTTTTTGAATTCTGTGATACATTTCTCACCTCAAAAACAAATCAAAAAGCCTTTCTACCTGACACATTTATTATGTATTTGTCATTCCATAATCATAGTTGTTTACAGGTTCTTTAGATGACATTGTGCCCTTCGAGTTATGCTTCTGTTTTTGAAATGCAATTTTGTGGGGAAAATGAAGTATTATTTGTGAAAATGACTGAAAACATTTTGTTTTCCCCTGCTTGCCTTATTCCACTATAGCACACTGCCACCAAGAGGTCAAGAAGCGGAAAACCAGGTAAGGAAAAGATCTTTGTGTAAAGCTCAGATTTCAATTCTGCAACAAAACCAAAAGTAGATAAAGAGGACTGATAGCGTTGTGAAGAAAAGCTCAACATCTGTATAAAATGCATGTTTTAGGATGAAAGGTGTATTTGAGGATAAAATGTGTATAAAATGCATATTTCTTGAAAAATATATTCATCTTTCAGTGCACATTTTTGTGCACTTTGTTTTTAAAACTGCAGGTTGAAACAGAAATGGGATGGAAGAGATTATGAATGAACACACGCAAAACTGACCCAGGTCAGAAATAGACGGATCCGTCCGTTTCTAATTCTATCTCTGGATGAAATCACACATGAATGTAAGCAACAGAATGAATGCAGAAAGGACTAGCAATGGATAAAAACGTATTTAAATGAATTAGTGGGACAATGAAAATGCAGGGTCAGCTTTTACCGGTGCTACACCTTAAACTCCGTCTCTGTCTTCTGCCTTGCGCCCGATGGGACTCATTCAATCACACCCCATCTTTAATGGAACAGATTTCACATGCTTTATTGCCTCGTTCCTGCTGGCTGGCCATGGGAGCACCTGATATGCCTTAAATTAGGCCCAGCTGCACTGGTTCATGTAGGGGGGGATGGGAAAGTGGGAGCTAATCTTTGCCATTTGTCAGGAAGCTGATGACTGAATCCATCTCAATTTGTCTCTGAACAGGTCCGGCTGGAAAAGTTGCAAGTCTCCTTTTTGCTTTAATCAGCACAGACCTCTCCCCCCCCTCCCCCAGCCCTCACTCAGCCTGAGCTGTGGAAGAAAATAAAAATAAAACGGGGCCTCCTCATTGAATATGAATAGTTCTGCACTCCAAAGCTGAGCTTTCTTTCTTTCACATTCCGACCTCCAACAGTGCACCCGTATGGATGTCTACTCAGAAGTAAGCCCAAGGGGATTTATGTCCAGGTAGGTCTGTATAGGAATGCAGCCAGTGTCCTCCTGAGAAGAGTATGAAATGGTGTGATTTGTACTTCAATAATTAAGCCCCTGAAAAATAATACAGCAAGTATCATAACAGTGAGGACACAGAATTTCTGCAGCAGGTTTTGAACTGGGGCTGATGGGAGCTGTTCTGTAGAAATTTATTTATTTATTTATTACTTTTCTATACAGCCCAATAGCCGGAGCTCTCTGGGTGGTTCACAAAAATTGCAATTTATGCTCTTAAAGTCCTGCTCTACATGGTATCTGCTGTAATTACATTTATGACTTCCCTTTAGGAATTACAAATGTGATGATTTATCCTACATTTCATGAAGGGGTGTGTGTGTGTGTGTGTGTGTGTGTGTGTGTATTTAAATCATTGAAAAGTTTGATTCCCCCCTCCGAAACAAAAGGCAGATATTGGGGGAGGGAGAGGGCATAAAAGGCCTAACAGAAGGCTATTGGTCTCCCTCCAGCACTGGCATCCTGGCAATGTCCTCATGCTCATCTCCACCTGCACTTACATGTGGGGTGAGTGGAGGAGAGAGCAGTCAGTTGTAGCACGTAGATACAAGTGTGACCCTTCAGCCAGGTTCAATTACCACCTTAGCATGAACTCACTAAGTGGCCATAAGCCATTAATGCAAAACCTCCAGCCTGTGAGCCTAATCCAGTTTGCATTAGTTCCACATTGACCCATGAAGTTCCTCAAGGGGATGCCTTTCCCCGTCCAAATATAGGTCTTCACTCTTGTCTTCTGGAAACCACCATGATTGATGGCATGTTGCCATCTATGCTGATAACTCTGCAACTCTAGCTCTCTTTCCCATCTGATGGTGGCTATAGAGGTTCTGAATTCATGCTTTCAATCAGGGCAAAGGTTAATCTGGGGTTAGTCATAGAGTACATGTTGGATGGGCTTGTGCAGCTCCTGAAGGATCAGGTGCGCAGCTTGGGAGTGCTCCTAGACCCGGCTTCGCTCCTGGATGGGCAGGTGGCAGTTGGGGTCAAGAACACTTTTGCCTAACCTCACTTGCTGCTCTAGCTGTTTCCTGGACAAGGCATAGCTCTTGGGAGCTCATGGCATGGAATTTGTGAAGCTGTTGCTGTTTAATTTCCATTAGTTCCTCCCAGGTCATTTCTGAGTACAAGTCAAATGATTGGGCATTACTTTAAAGTAATTATTTGCATGTATGATTTGGCATGGATGATATTTAAAGGGACTGCCTTTTTCCAGACAGACCTATCCCCTGACTGAGAGATTTGGTAGAGGTCTGCTCCAGGTCCCACCACCACTAGAGGTGTGATTCATGTTGTCAAGAGATGGGGTGTGTTGGCAGTTCACCATGCTCTGGAACTCCCTCCCCAACACTGCCATATATTCACACACACACAATGAATAAAATAATACCGACCTTTCTTAAAGAGCTCTTTTAAGAATTACTGAGATTATGTATGTGGTGCGAAACTGAGTAGATCATTCATGGGAAATGTCTGGTCCTCTGGATGTGGTTGGAATCCCAACTCTCATCGTCCTTCACTATTGGCTAGGCTGGCTAAGGCTCATGGGCGTTGCAGTCCAACAATATCTGCAGGGCTACACATTGCTTGATGTAGATAACAAATTTCTGACTCACACATTAATTTGAGAAGTGTAGATCTGGTCATTTCATACAGGGATTCATAATGACTGAATTCCTCAAATATGTCTTACCTAGGTGCTCTAAAAGGTGGGCAGCAGCATAAAGTATACATAGCAATGACTAAGGCTCAGCACAGCTCATTAACTCTTATAACAAACAAAATTGGTTCCCATCATGATTTCTGGTATTCGGGGGGGGGGGGGGCGGCACAGCTCACGGACATGTGTGCATGCAAATTGTAAACACACACTGATTTGTGTCAGGATATGTTTGCATGGCCAATACCCAATTTTGTGTCTTTGTGTAAACTCCAGCAGTGGTCTGTCACAAGATTCATGGAGACTTCAATCAGCTACAAAGAGCCAAATTGGATTAAATAAAACCTATGCCGTGTGCTACGTTGAAGGAGCACAGTCTATAGATACATATATGCCGACATGTGTTTTGAATCTGTCTTCTGACCTTGTTCTATCATGGCTGTATTGATTAATGTGTTGTCTACTAGTCTTCCCAGAGCCAAGGGTCTCAATGAACTGGTGATGTTCCGTATTGATCCGCCTCCAAGTAGGTGGATCGCATGCTTTTTGTTGTTATAAGCCAAAACAATACATAGACAGAGCGTAATTTAATTACACAGCAGATTGCCATGCTGTTGAGGAAAATCTCGAGTGATTTCCTTGCCAAGCGTGAAGCTCTGTGCCAAAAGAGCCCAGAATCTGGGACAAGACAGTACATTCTGTTCACTTGTTATGAGAATAAAGAGGATTAATAAGAGGAGTACAGGAACAGAAAAATCTTTTGAAGATAAAGGGAGCACTTAAACTTCCTCTCGACCCTGGAAAGAGTGAATTATTATATCTCTCGATCTCTGCATTCATATGAAACAGCTCCTCTGCCATGAGAGGAGGGATGGGTTGATCCCTTCAAAAAATGCAGCTAGTTTTATCACCACTTTTGGCTTCTCATGACATTCCTCACATGCTTTGCCTGAGAACCTTTCCAATGTGCTTTGAATTTCACTGCAGGTGATATTTAGTGACAATCTGGGAAATACTGGACACCCCCCCCCCTTGGAAAAAAATGTCACTGATCAATTTTTTTGACTCACCTAGTAATTCCTCAGATATCTAATCTGAAAGAACACCCTAAATTCTCTGCATTTTTGTTGGAGTGAAATGTTTATCCCAATACTACATGAGAACCTGTCTTCTCTCATCCTACAACTTAAGTGCCACATTTCCATATTCTTGGAAATGATTTCCTTCCATGCTCTCTTTTTAATCTGTACATTTCCATCCCATCCCAAGTTTAGAGGACATGGATTAATGGGGTAACAGGAAATGCAGCAATGTTGGCTGGAGGTAACAGTTAAATGTGGAGTCAAAGCCATAAGGATGATTATAAATATCTACAACTACCAAGGCTAGTTTTGAATCAATGCAGCTATTTAGCACAATGAAGCCCTCTAGTAACAATTTTTGGCATGTATGTGTTCCTCTTCATAAGATACTTATACTTCAGCAATCAGCTTTCTACTTAATAGAAACATTAAAACCATCATGTAGCCAATTATCACTAGGGTCAAAGAAGACAATTCAGAGTGAGGGCATTTCCCATTGAAGAAACCTACAATGGAACTAAACGAGTTCAAATTTTATGAACCCAATCCATGGATTCCACAGTGGTCCGGCTTCTCCCCTGTTGGGTGGAGTCTGCGGACTTGCAGACCTCTGCCGGTGGCGGAGCCAGGTAAGCTCCCCTCCCCCCCACTTACCTGCGTCCAGAGCTCCGGTTTGAGGCAAACCACTTTGCCTCGATCCGCAGCTCCCCCGACCCGATTTGGATCCACGTTTGGCGGAGGCGGATCAGGTTGCTCCGCTCTGGATTCGGGGAACCGAAAAGGAGTGGAGCACAGCCCTAATGAAAGGTATATGCTGGGCATAGAATGGCAGAGGTCCCACCAGTGACCTGAGACATTGAGCTAGTCCCCCATTTCTCAGTGAGAATAGGGACTAGAAGTAGCAAAATAAGCAGAGCATAAGGCAAATCTCCCTATGTTAGCTCTGCTAAGCACTCTCCCATTGAGAAATGGAAGTTGGGCCCAGGATTCTCTGCAACGATTCGTGCTGTGCTGAAAATTTTGGCCATTCCTTTTTTAGCATTTCATGGCCGGGGGGGGGGGGGTGGAATGAAAATTTGGATGAAAGAGGCTGTGAGAGGTGAGAATTTCAGAGAATTTTCTCCTTGGGGAGGGGGACAGGGTTTCCAAATATATTTTTAAATGTATCCAGTTGTTGAGGGGATCTTCTTTCTTTAAATTCTTTTTAAACACCCCCAGCATTTTCAGGAGCCCTGGAGTTCTTCTTGAATGCTTATTGGAGAGGTCACATGATCTCCAGTAGGCATTCACTAAGAACTGCTGGGGAAGGAGGGTTTTTTTGTGTGTGGAAAGACTAAAAAATAGGAAGAAGGCCCCTCAGCAACCGGCTACACTTTAAAAAGGTATGTGGAAACCCTGCTTCCCCCTCCCCAAGGAGAAAATTCTCTGAATTTCCAACCTCCCTGCAAAAGAGGCAGAAAAAACAATGCCTCTTTCTCAAGGAGAAAATTGGGGGCAGGTCATTAGAGAGTTACGGATCAGCTCCCTCTAGGTATCTTTCCAACTGGGAAATGAGTGATTGCTGCAGAGGCCCCTTTGATACCATCGGAGCTTCTGGGGGAATGTGCATTTCCTGGAAAGGGCAGAGTATAGACTCCCTTGTGCTCCAGGAAGCCCAAGAGAATTGCTTCTCCTTGTCCTCCAGTCATACCTGCCAAGTAGAAGTGGGAATTTGCCTCACAGGCCTCCACAATGACAGCAAACTAGGAAGGTTTTATACTGTTAGTTTTATACTTTGAATGGTCTTATTTTTTGTGAACCGCCCAGAAAGCTTCAGCTATTGGGTGGTTTAAAAGTGTAATAAATAAATAAATAAATAAATAAATAAGGACGCTTTGAAAATGCAGAGGGGCAACACATTTGCAGCTTTTTCTTTTGTCTCAGGAGCCCTGGAGGCACTTAAACAGCCATGGGGCACATCCACATCATCATCATCAATTTATTTCTTACCCGCTTCTCCATTCAGATTGAGGCGGGGAACAACAGTAAATATAAAATACATAAAACTAAATTAAAACATAATATACATTGTTATAAAATTCTAAAAACATCCTAAAATAATTTTAAAAACATCCTAAAATTACACTAGATAGGCCTGCCAGACTCATCATAGCCCATGAGTAGGGTGAGCATATGAAAAGGAGGACAGGGCTCCTGTATCTTTAACAGTTGCATAGAAAAGGGAATTTCAGCAGGTGTCATTTGTATGCATGTGGCACCTGGTGAAATTCCCTCTTCATCACAACAGTTAAAGTAGGGGTGTGCACGGACCCCCCGCTCTGCTTCTTTTCCAGATCCGCGATTTGCTGATCGGCCTGCTCCGCCCCTACTCCGCCCACTTCCGCTCCGCTCGGAGCTAGCTGCCAGCTAGTGGCCTCCAGGGAAAGCACAGATGCTGCCACCACATAGGTTGAGATTCACCTCCTTCCTCATTTTTGACTCCCCCAGAAAGATTACCAAAATTCCACCACCACCTTTTGGGGATGGCAAAAAGGGGGGGTCTTCCAAGCCAGATGTCACTACCCTGGTGTATGTGTATGTTTTAAACTAGGGGTGTGCACGGACCCCCCGCTCCGCTTCACTTGCAGATCCGCGATTTTTGGAGCGGGCCGCTTCGCCCCGCCCACGCTCCGCCCACTTCCGCTCCGCTCCGCTCGGAGCTCCGGATCCAGATCGGAGCTCCGTTTCCCCCCCCATAGGCTTGCATTGAAAGCTAAAAAAGTATACAACTTTTTTTCTGTGAAAGTTAGAAACCTCAAGTTTGGCACCATGACACCTCATGTGGGTATACACACGCACGCCAGGACTCAAGGCAGTCCCATCATCCCCTGATTTTTGGGGAATTTATGAAAATCCAACACCCCATTCACACCCCTTTCCATAGCTCCGTCAATTTGCACGTTAAAAATCTCAAACTCACCACCATGAAAGCTTATCCAGGGGTGCACACGCACGCCGAGACTCAAGGCAGTCCCATCATCCCCTGATTTTTGGGGAATTTATGAAAATCCAACACCCCATTCATACCCCTTTCCATAGCTCTGTCAATTTGCACGTTAAAAATCTCAAACTCACCACCATGAAAGCTTGTCCAGGGATACATACGCACACCAAGACTCAAGGCAGTCCCATCATCCTCTGATTTTTGGGGAATTTATGAAAATCCAACACCCCATTCACAACCCTTTCCATAGCTCCATCAATTTGCACGTCAAAAATCTCAAACTCACCACCATGAAAGCTTATCCAGCGATACATACGCCTGCCAAGACGCAAGGCAGTCCCATCATCCCCTTATTTTCGGGGAATTTATGAAAATCCAACACCCCATTCACACCCCTTTCCATAGCTCTGTCAATTTGCACGTTAGAAACCTCAAACTCACCACCATGATAGCTTGTCCAGGGATACACACGCACGCCCAGACTCAAGGCAGTCCCATCGTCCTCTGATCTTTGGGGAATTTATGAAAATCCAACACCCCATTTGCAGACGTGGACTGTTCTCTGACATTTGGACAGATAAAGAAAAGGGAAGTGAGCACACTCACAGATGCCATCTAGACCCACAATCATGCCAAGGTACAAGGCAATCCCATCATCCCCTGTTTTTTGGCGGGGCTTAAACCTGCAGACATCTCAATGGGGCCATTTCAAAGGAAATCCCAAGATGCCATGAATTGGGGAGTAGAGATAAACCTATATGAATCTTCTTCCACACTTGAAAAATGGATTTGGAACTTCCAAAACTCCAAGTGAGTGCAGGAAGGACTTCTCCCCTGAGTCAAAGCCAGACACACACAACATCCCTGCGAGGCGGGCAGGGGAGGAGGGAGGGAAGGCAGGCAGGCAGCAGACATTTCTGGGGGCATAAGGAAGTGAGCCAAGGATAAGCCAGTAATGCATATAAAATGGAATAAATAAATAAACGAAGGAGGGGTGGAATTAAAAGCAGCAGTGTTGCTGAATAAACAACAAGAAGAACTTTTTAAAAAAGGCTATATCTGTCTTTTAGCAGTAATAGGGGGACGTGCCCGGGGGAGGGGGAAGCAGCTGCCAATTTGACTGGTCCTAGTAGTGACCAGTCTTTTAAGAAGCAACGCTGTCAGTTCAACTCATGAAAGTCATTGCTCCACCACTAAGAAGTAAAACGCTCACTTCAACTCATGATAGGCATTGCTCCACCGGGTTACTCTCTTTGGAGGGCTGTGATAGCCCCCCAAGTACAGGAGAGAGTGGGGGCACGTCCACATGGCATGCCCTAGGGGAGCTCATCCCCTTGCACCACATCTTTTCAGTTGTTCCCCAAAGTTAGGGTGGGTAGCAGTGCTCTCTTATTATTGGCTTAGTATATGATTTCAGGTTGTGTTTGTGCATTTGGTGGGGCTACTGTTTTAAAAAACACTGGGAAAAGTCCGTTCAGACTAAGAAAGAGAAGTTTCCCAGAATCCCAAGTTACCCGTTTTGCCTATCCCCTCCTCCAACTTTGGGATCATGTGATCATGACCGGGAGTTGACTCTGCCCCTCAGCCCTTCGAAAAAGGTATTTCCCGCCGGTTTTTTAAAAAATTCTAGCGCGTGACCCGCACCACGCAGAGAGCTGAGAGTAGTCTCAAAATGACCCCCATCCACGAGAATTTTCAGAAAGATAGCTTCAAAAACAACACAGTTATCCCTCTTTCTTTTCCGCAATGCAATCCTATGGGCGAAATGTTTCAAGATGGCGATCGGAGCGGACCGCGGAAACCGGAGCGCTCCGAAAATGGGCGCTTCTCTTCACCTTGCTTCTAGGGGTCCGTGGTCCACTTCTACTCCACCTCTGGGCAAGGTGGAGCAGGCCAATTCGCTCCTGCTTCTGCGCTTCTAATCAGAGCGAAGCACATGCCTAAGTTAAAGCTGCAGGAACTATACTAGAGTGACCAGATTTAGAAGAGGGCAGGGCACCTACAGCTTTAACTGTTGCGATGAAGAGGAAATTTCACCAGGTTCCCCATATATGCAAATGACACCTGCTGAAATTCCCTTTTCAATACAACTGTTAAAGATACAGGAGCCTGGTCCTCCTTTTTATATGGTCACCCTACCCATGAGTCTTTTCTTCTAGGGAACACACCTTTTTGGAAGCCAGCCTCCATTATCTTGATCTCCAAAGAGCTTCTTTCCTGCCTTAGAGATTGCCACTAAAAAGCCCATGAAAACTGCCCCTCCCAATTGCAAATAAATCAGAGCCCTTCCGATGACACTGGGAAGTCGACTTTGGGTGGAATGCTGAAAGGGAGTCAAACAGCAGCTCCGCCATGATCCCTCCCGTCCATCTTTTTTTTGGGGGGGAGGGGGTGCCTCAAAAGAAGGGGAGAGAGAAGGTATAGATGGGTAAAAGAGAGCAATGATGTGTGAGTAATTGTGTGCTCTGGTGTAAGGGAGCTGCAGTGTGTGTGTGTGTGTGTGTGTGTGTGTGTGTGTGTGTGTAAAAATGGAAGATTTGATGAGGGAGAAAAGAGAATGAGAGCGAGCCACAATTAGGGTGGAGTAAGCTGCAGTTTTGAATGGGGTGGGTGGGTGGCGGTGAGGTAGAATAAAAGCCAAGACCTCTGGTGGTAGGGGAGAGTTTTGAGTGAGAGAGCTGCAACAGGAATGAGGAAGTCATTTTGCAACATTGCAATGTCTCTCCCCCTACAACTCCAAAGCACTCTCAGACATAACACAGCTGATATTTTAGCTTTATTAGTAGAATGTTGCACTCCAGATTCACAAAGCAGGCAATGTAACCCCTTGGCCACTTCCTTCTAAGAGGTATTTTGCATCTAGACATGAATGGATCAGGCTGTTCCTGGTCCATGTCAGTTTCACATCTGTTCATTCATAAGCACATTCTACTACTCTATTTGCATATTCATGCATTATTACTATTATTCTTTTTAAAACAAAAACAAAAAACCTGAAAATGTTTGTATAAGTATAGATTTGAATGCATCTTTTTGAATGCATTTTCTGAAAATGCGTGTATAAGTATGGATATACAAATGTATACAAATGTTTGTATAAGTATGGATTTGAATGCATCTTTTTGAATGCATTTTCTCATTTTTTTAAAAAAAAGCATTTCTCAATATGTTTTATCTTAGGCCAGATCTACACCAAGCGGGATATAAAACTTTGAAAACATTTTGAAAACAGTATATGGAATGTGTCCAGGGCCCAAACAGCTGTCAAAACTGTTATAAACTGTTATAAAGCTGTAGTGTAGATTCTTGATTTAATGTATGCATTTTAAAACATATTCCAGGTTTTACTCTGCTTGTGGTTTAAGGCTTCCATAGTTTATGTTTTATGCCGTACCGTGTCATGTTAATTGTTATCAAAGCTTTGGCTATTGGGCTGTATAGAAATGAAATAAAGTTTCCCCTATTGGGCAGTATAGAAATAAATAAATAAATAAATTTTATTCTAAAGCACACATTTCTAGCATACTTTATACCTTGCTTGAACCAAGAACTGTATTGCAAAATCCACAGAGCCAAATCCAAAGAATAATTATTTTCTGATCCACGCATTCATCCCGGTGATGTGGATCAGGTCACTTTGCATCAGAATTCATGAAGATAGAATCTCTCGAGCATCCTTATTTTCATCTGTGGCTTCTCTCCTACCAGCATATAAATCTGTAGAGTTTGGGATATACGCAGGGATGAGCTCATGCCTATAGTCATACCATGGCTAATGCGATCCATTCAAGAAATGTGTGATCCTTCAAGACGACAAAGTGCTTGAGGTTTTTTCCCAAGCCTTCTTGTGACCAGACTGAACCTGTAGATATCAACATCAGCTCTGAGTTGTGCAGTTCCCACAGCAAGTCTTTGGGCTCCAGCATATATTAGAATGTGTATGTATTCAGGGGAGAGAAATTCTGTGGCCTTAGCTAGACCTACCTTTTAGCTCGCAACAGAGGAGGGAAGATCCCGCAATCTGTTTATCACGAGATCCCTCCTCTGTCTACACGTGACACGCGATGACCTCAGCAGGAGAGGCATCACATCTGCCATTTTTATTTTTTTTTAAAGAGGAAGGAGCGCACGAACACTCCTGCGCTAAAGGTAAGTCAAAACTTTTTGGTCAAGCGTTTTCCAAACCATTACAAACATTATTCATGTTGAAGTTTGCCTCATCCTGATCCAGCACTGGCTCTACTTTCTATTTTTAGGAATGTCAATAGAAACTAGGGGTGTGCACGGACCCCCCACTCTGCCCTGCGGGCCGATCCGAGAATTTCGGATCGGCCCGCTCCGCGCCGCCCATACTCTGCTCTTCTTCGCCGCGGAGCTCCGGCTCCGAATCGGAGCTCTGCAGTGGAGGGGAGTGGTGCCAGGTAAGGCCAGGAGAGGAGGGCGGAGGGGGTGTTACCGGGCCCTGCCGCCATCGCCGCACGGGCGGCGACGCCAGCAGAGCCCGGTAAGGGACCAAGGGGGAGGGGGGCCTTACCTGCCTCCGACCGCGGTCCGTCGGCTTCTTCAATTGAGCCCGCGGTTCAACCAGGAAGTCTGGGCTGCGGCCCAGACTTCCTGGTTGAACCGCGGGCTCAATTGAAGAAGCCGACGGACTGCGGATGGAGGTAGGTAAGGGAGTGGAGGGCGGGGTGGTGGTGTGTTACTGGGCCCTGCCGCTGTCGCCGCATGGGCGACAGTGGCAGGGCCCGGTAAACCCCACTTACCTTTCCGGCGGAGCTCCGGATCAAGGCGAAGGATCCGCCTTCACCTCAATCCTCTTCGCCACGCTCCGCCGGCCCCCCAATCCTCTTCACCTCCGCCTTAAGGGGAGGCGAAGCACCCCGCTCCGCTTCTAATTCGCCAGTCCCATTAGAAGCGGAGCACATCCCTAATAGAAACATTATTCCCAAAGCCTTGGTCACCCATTTGCTGGTTGCAGCCAGGTGCCCAATTCTGGAAAAGCGACAGACCTTTTGACCATCAACGCTCGTTTGATAAGATTTGGAAACTACCTCTAAATGATAAGTTGACACAACACAGCTGGTTAGCAAGAGGAGAAATAACATCAGACACATTTGTGGAAAACTGGTTGGACTTTTTCACATTTATTAATATGAATCCTGGCGAACCTAGACCCCCAATGATTCAGGAATCCTTTTGGTCAGAGGTTCTAACTTAACCTGCATCTTTTTCTGTACCAAGTGCTTATTGAAGGAATGAACACCCATGCTTTTTTATAGTGGTGCTGTGGGAATATTTATATTGTTGTTGAGTGTTTTCTTTTACTCTGTGTGTTTATTGTATTTGTCCTTACTTGAAAATCAATAAAAATAGTATTAATAAAAAATTAAATTCCCACTCCACCCCACCCCACCCCCGATGGGTGCAGCTCTGGGCTCCACACGAGGAATCGCGCAGAGCCGGGTCGACCCATGGCAATGGGCCACATGTTCCACAGTCTCGGGCTCAGCCCGAGACTGCAGAAAAACCAGGGCCAAAGTGGAGGGTGAGATCCTGGGGCAAGGGAGGAATGATCCCTCCCTGATCCTGGGATCCCCTGTGCGTCATGTGGACACACAGGGATGATCCCGGGGTTCGCCCGGGATAAAGCCCCGTCTAGCTAAGGCCTGTGTCTCCAAATAATTTTATTTGATTATTTTCTGTGCAATGGGTTTGGATTCAGAATCTGTTCCTTGTGAGTGGCCACATCTACACCCTGTTGCCTATATGATCCCATCATGGTAATGCTACATCCCTCTTGTGCATGGGATGGGCGCACACATGTCCCACTGTCTCAGGATGATCCCAAGACCGTGGGAAGAATTGGGTTTCTCCAAGGATTATTTATTGTCCCCCCTTGACCCCAGGAGTCCCTGTGCATCATTTGGACGCACAGGGACTCAGCCGTGACCAGCCCGAAAATCCATAGAAATAGCTCATGTGACCTTGCCTTCTCCAATATGCACTCAGGAACAACTCCTGGGCTCCTGAAAATGGCAGCGGTGTTTTGGAAAAAAAGAAAGAAAGAACGAAAGAAAGAAGGAAAGAAAGAAGACCCCTCAACAACTGGCTAAATTTTAAAAGGTGTGTGGAAACCCTGTCCCCTCCCCAAGGAGAAAATTCTCACCTCTCCTAGACTCTTTCACCTGAGTTTTCATTTTCTCCCACCCCCCATAAAATGCCAAAAATTGAATAGTCGAAATTTTCGGCCCAGCAGTAGTGCATGTGTGGTTATTGCTGTACATCATGTAGATAAACAGGAAAGTTTTTCCAGCAGTGGATTTCAATATCATCAATACTCTTGCCTGTCAACATCACTGTCATTATTTCCTCACAAAAAAAGCCAATGAAAAACGCTCTCTGTCCCACTTGACCGCCTGTAAGGGTATGAGAGGCTGCCAATAGGTGCATGGCTCTGCCATGACCATGTAAGAATGATAGTTATATGAAGCAGCAGCACTATTTGAGGGCTTCAGATGCAGCTATCATGATTTGTGAATGTAGAACTTTTATTTACAGTCAACAGACCAATACAGAACTAGAAGATACACCATTATATAAAACAATACAGAGTAGGGATAAAAAAGAAGGAGTGTTACAAAATCACTAAAGATACTAGATTGTTATTTGTTGGTTTCTGAAAAGGGAACAGAATTGGGTTATTGGGGCCTAGCATAGTGAAAAAGGGAGGGATATATAGATAATAAAATTGCTAATCTGTGGATTTAAGCACAATCAACATCCATAAGCGATCTGGTGCGGATGGCCAAATTCAGGAATTTGTGCATTCAGGGTGAGTATGGACACTCCAGATTCTCAGCTTCCAACTGGAGGCACCAGCGCATTCAACTTGCTCCACACAATAGTCTGCAGACTTTGGATTACACCCTTGGAGGGAATCGCATGGGGGCCACCTGTTGCATAAACCACCCATAAGATGATTTCATGATGGTTTTGCTGATGTTGACGTAGGTGGGATGACCTCTAACTCAGTGACGGTTACTTTCTTGACTGATATTAGATCTTATTTCCTTCAACATTTGTCTCTGTCGACCGATCACCATCCATAAGCCACAGTGGAAACAGAATATGTGAAAGACTGGAAAACCTATCCAGAAACCACGTAAACATGATGTGTAGTCTTCTTTTCAACAAATATTCTCTCTCTCTCTCTCTCTCTAAATGACATCTAAAAGTCTCATCTTCTAAATGAGTGCAAGTGCTGCTTCTGTAATATGATCTTCAAAGTTGCACATGCAGCTGTTGGACATTCTGTGCCTGTGCCAGAATGTACCGCTTTGCTAAAATAGTTTGAAATGTTTGGAAACTCTGTTAATGGTGACAGCCTGACAGTATCAGCAAAAGTTGTGGTACAGTATGATTTTTTATTTAACTCGAAGAATTTATGCTTTACTTCCTGCCACCGCTGGCAATTGAATCTCTCAAAGCAACTTACAAAATATATAAAACATAAGAAAAACAATCATTAAAACATTTACTAGAAGCTAGAAGCTAAAACCAGCAGCAAAGACAACTGCACAAAGAGCCAAAACTATCAATAAAATTCTGTGAATAAATAAAATTTGTCTGCTTAAATTGGAAACAATGTTTGTATTGTCTAGTACTGTGAAGAAATGGCCTGTTGAAGTTCTCCAGCCTATTTGCGGGCAGAGAAATTGTGGGGAGGGGACATCTTACTGAATTTTTCCTGGGGGAGGAGATATTATTATTATTATTAATATTTACCGCCCCATAGCTGAGGCTCTCTGGGCAGTTTACATAGAATAAAAACAATATACAAAAAAAATTAATCACAAAAACATACAATTTAAAACCACAAAAACAAACCCAGACTAATTACATATTGCTAAATGCCTGGGAGAGGAGAAAAGTCTTGACCTGGCGCCGAAAAGATAACATTGTTGGCGCCAGGCGAGCCTCGTCGGGGAGATTGTTCCACAATTGGGAGGCCACCACCGAAAAGGCCCTCTCTCTTGTTGCCGTCCTCCGAGCTTCCCTCAGAGTAGGCACCCGGAGGAGGACCTTGGACGTTGAGCGCAGTGTACGGGTAGGTTCATATCAGGAGAGGCATTCCATCAGGTATTGTGGTCCCAAGCCATGTAAGGCTCATTCTCTAATAGTTTCTCAGAGGTAGTACTCATCATTGGCAGGATGTAGAACAGGTTCTTCCACACACACCCCCCCAGGGTGTTTTTTTTAAAAAAAATGTTGCTGCTGTTTCTGCTGCAATTATGCCCACATCACGGCCATTGTTTTGCAACTTCCACAATGACCTGATTCTTGCATTAAGGGGTGGGGGAAAGCTGTCATTGGGGATATCTAGAGCATCCAACGAACTCGCCATATCCACCTCCCTGGATCCATTTTGGCACCCGCGGCACATGCACAGACCAGCAGATCGAGCGCCCACATAGTCCAACAAGCACCCAGTAGACATCCGCCCCTATCTGGAGCCTCCATTGTGCATGACAATGGAGGCTTGAGACATTACATAATTCCCTCCGCTGCATAAATGGGGCCTTTACAGATGCCATTTACACAGCGGGGGGAAATTACATAATTTCTGGAGCCTCCATTTTCGCACACAGTGGAAGCTCCGGATGGCAGCAGACAGCTGCTGGACACTCATTGGATGTTTGCCAAGCCACCAAAGGAGCTCACACAATACATGGGGGGGGGGGAATGGCTGTGGTGGGAGGGGGGTCCCACAAGTCACACCTGGGTGAGTTCACCCATCCCTATGGTGGAAAATATTAAACATGGCCTTCTTTTTCTAACAAAGCAGGAAAAGGAAAAATATCGGAAATGTACTCAGGAAAAGAAAGTCTTCCGCAAGATGTAGGCTCAACTCTAGCATCTTATTTATTTATTTATTTATTAATTACATTTCTATACCGCCCAATAACCGGAGCTCTCTAGGCAGTTCACAAAAATTAAAAACATTCAAAGTATAAAGCAACAGTATAATATAATATAAAATACATAATATAAAATACAATATATGGGTTTTGTATAGTGGCACACATTGTGCACAGAAATGGAAATAAATAATGATCTACTCAGCACATTCTCAGATTATTTTCAAAACCACACGCCAGGGCAAAACAAGATTTTAAATCGAAACCATTGCACTGCAACTGGTAAACAACTAACTTTATTTGATACTGAATTTCTTCATGGAGCAATGCCAGATCATACACCAATTTCCTAGACTTGTATACATAAATCAAATGAATTTCTTTGATCAGTTTTTAAAGTCTTTTAACATTTCTGTTATGGATCGTGTTCAATTAAAAGAATCCATGGTCTGTCACGTCTCATACAGTTTTATGATTCTTCATTCCCAGCTCACAGCAAAAAGTTTAACTCTTTCAACGTTTCCTTCTCCAGTACTTCTGGGGCATACAGGAACTTATTAATATTTATTTATGTATTTAAAGCATTTACATCCCACCCTATATCATTAAGATCTCAGAGCAGCATACAGATAAAAACATACAGTTGTGTACATTTTTGTATAATGTGCTAAAACTGCTGTATTTCTCCATGCACATGAAGGTGACTTCTATTCCAATGGTACATTCCTATGTACCATTGTTACATAGTTACACCAATCCCAACAGCACACCATGATTAACTTTCCACTGAAAGATAAGTGAACAAGCTTGCATTATGTTATTAATGCAAGTGGACATGTGTGGAACACCTAAATGGGGTGGAAGTTGTCGTCATAGGAAATTGTGCATGTTGCAAAATGGTTTAGGCACATTAGATTAGGGCTGTGCACGGACCGCCCGAACCACTTTGTGGCCCAATCTGGAACTTTCGGATCGAGCCTGAACCACTTCGGGTCGATCTGAACCTCCCCCACTCCGCGGAGTGAAATCCGGAGGAGCGGATCAAGATTCCCCCCCCTTCCTTCCTTACGTACTTGCCTCTGTGGTGGACGGTGGAGGCAGGTAAGTGGGGAAGGGGGGACAAAATGGGGGCCAAATAAGGCCCCCTCCCCCTTACCTGGCCACCATCACCGCACAGACTGCGGAGGCAGTGCCAGGTGAGCCCCCCACTTACCTGTGTTCGGAGCTCCGGATGGAGGCGAACCACTTCACCTCGATCTGCAGCTCCCCCGACCTGATTCAGATCCGCCTTTGGCGGAGACGGATCGGGTCGCTCCGCTCCAGATTCACAATCCGAATTGGAGTGGAGCACAGCCCTACACTAGATGCATGTATGTATTTGTGGCACCATTTTTTTAACGTTTGATTTTCAGGGTGAAAAACTGCCCTTTTGAAGAGTGCAAAAAAAGTCATTGAACGCTCCTCAATGCACTTTCTCCCAAACCTTTTCATGTATATTCACAGCCATCGTTCCCCAGATCTAATTCTGCAATTACTTTTTCTCTCTCACTGTATTAACTGTTTACACTATTTCCCCAGCCTCTTTGTGAGGTGATCTGTATGTGAATGCACGTTAAAAGATTCTTTTTAAAAGCTTTACTTGCTCTTGCTGATGTGCATAAATGCTTAAGTTTAAAAAGCATACAGGGCTGAACACTGGCATGGTTTCAGGGGTGAAACAGGCGATTAAAACCTTCCCATTTCTTTGCCCCTGCCACCTGTGTTTCACCTCTGCAGCATTAGCAGTGCCACAGCGCTCGGCCTCTGGCTGGCAGCTATGACTTTTTCTTTTTCAACCATACCCTCAGCATGACAGAATGGCATGATGTAGCGTCTTGAAGATGGTGCATTTGGGGTGGGGTGGTGGTAGCTGCCAGCTAGTGGCCTCCAGGGAAAGCACTGATGCTGCCACAACATAGGTTGAGATTCACCTCCTTCCTCATTTTTGACTCCCCCAGAAAGATTACCAAAATTCCACCACCACCTTTTGGGGATGGCAAAAAGGGGGGATCTTCCAAGCCAGATGTCACCCCCCTGGTGTATGCGTATGTTTTAAACGCCTTGTTGTGTTTTAAACATTTTGCCCATGGCTTGCCACACAAGACCATTTTCTGTCCACAGCATTCCTCTTCCTAGCCCCTTTGATGCTATAACCGTATGCATGTGCCAATGCAAGGCCCATTGAAATCAGTGGGGCAGTTCTCTGGACATGCATGCCCAGGATACTGTTGATAGTCTTCCCATTTCTTCTTGATCCTCCAGGTGTTTTTTTATTTCCTTATGGCAGCAAGAATTGCATCCTAACTCCTTTAGCTGCATGTGGTGTCCTGTCGTATCTTTTTGCGACGCCTTTTGCTGCACCCATCATGGTTCCTGCTGCTACATATGGTGGCCATCATAGTTCCATCTGCTTATGTGGCATTCTGCTAACCCAACCATCACTGCTTTTTCAATGCTACCATTCTTCTTATAATCATAGAATATAGGGGTGTGCACGGACCCCCCGCTCCGCTTCACTTCCAGATCTGTGATTTGTGGATCGGGCCGCTTCGCTCCGCCCCCGCTCCGCCTATGTCCGCTCCGCTCCGCTGCGGAGCTCCGGATCCGGATCGGAGCTCCGTTTCCCCCCCCCCATAGGCTTGCATTAAGCTTAAAAAGTATACAACTTTTTTTCTGTGAAAGTTAGAAACCTCACATTTGGCACCATGACACCTCATGGAGGTATACACATGCACGCCAAGACTCAAGGCAATCCCATCATCCCCTGAATTTTGGGGAATTTATGAAAATCCAACACAACTTTTTTTAAAAAAGGCTATATCTGTCTTTTACCAGCAATAGGGGGACGTGCCCAGGGGAGGGGGAAGCAGCTGCCAGTTCAACTCATGAAAGCCATTGCTTCACCACGAGAGCTAAGGAGTAGAACTCTCACTTCAACTCATGATAGGCATTGCTCCACCGGGTGACTCTCTTTGGAGGGCTCTGATGGCCCTCCAAGTACAGGAGAGAGTGAGGGCACGTCCATATGGGATGCCCTAGGGGAGCTCATCCCCTTGCACCACATCTTTTCAGTTGTTCCCCAAAGTTAGGGTGGGTAGCAGTGCTGTGTTTCTATCTCTTATTATTGGCTTAGTATATGATTTCAGGTTGTGTTTGTGCATTTGGTGGGGCTACTGTTTTTAAAAACACTGGGAAAAGTCCGTTCAGACTAAGAAAGAGAAGTTCCCAGAATCCCAAGTTACCCGTTTTGCCTATCCCCTCCTCCAACTTTGGGATCATGTGATCATGACCGGGAGTTGACTCTGCACCTCAGCCATTCGGAAAAGGTATTTTACCGCCGGTTGCAGGTGCTCTGCCCTCTTTTAAATATGGTCATTCTAGTATAGCTCCTGCACCTTTAACTGTTGTGATGAAGAGGGAATTTGACCAGGTTCTCCATATATACAAATGACCCCTGCTGAAATTCCCTTTTCTATGCAACTGTTAAAGATACAGGAGCCCTGTCCTTCTTTTCATATGGTCACCTTAGTAGCTGAAGGAATGCCCCACCCATTGTTTGAACTGACAGCACAGGCTTAATTAGATGCCAGAATTGGAGCCAAGAAGGTTTTTCTTTTTGTCAAGCTCAAATTGGCCCGGGGGGGGGGGAGGGAACAGGTTTTTGCCTTCTCTGCACTGCCATTGTCTTGGGATGTTGCACTTTGGCTCATAACTCAAGACAAGTTCCAATGTAGATGGTTTAGGTGATAACTTTCAGAAGAATGCAGCACAAGATGAATCAGTAGCATCTTCATTTTAAAAAAGTTGAGATAGTTTAAAGGTATATGTTGTTTTGTCCATCTTCCTGGGTTTGGGGGCAAGTCTCTTTTGCAGTCTGAGCTCAGGAGTCCAGCTTTAGTTGGGAATAAAATTAATTGAAATCAATGGAAATGTTAGAATGCAATTCCAAGCCTACTTATCTGGAATTTAGAAGTATGTTCAGTTCACTGGAGTGGGAATTACTTCAGGGTACACAAGTCCCATTGAAAAGAATGGAATTTATGTTGTAACCTGAAAAAAATCATATTTAATTTATTTATTTAAAAGATTTATATTTGGTTGGTTTTTTTTAACCTTTTATAGTAAAAAGTTATACTTCACTGTGACTTACTTTCAAGTAAATGTGATAAGGATCATAGACTATTATAGCTGTCATTGTTCAAAGTACTAAATCTTTTCAAAACTTTGTTCACAAGTAAAATGGCAGCTACATTTAATGCAACTAACAATGCTACCCTAGAATCACTTACTTGGAAGTAAGTGCCACTGAATATAGTAGAATGCACTTCAGAGTAAACAGGCATTAGGTCGGGATGTTTAATCGCAACAACAAAACTCCTGAACTGATTCTCTCACAAAGAAAAAAAAATACTCTTAACACTTTGTTTACAATAATAATATGTGGAGAATATTTTCTTGTTGAAGAGAAAAAAGAAAGACTTTAGCTGGTCAATGAAGAAGACTTTGGCAGTGACAACCATCATGATGTGACAATAGTAGGGTGACCATATGAAAAGGAGGACAGGGCTCCTGTATCTTTAACAGTTGCATTGAAAAGGAAATTTCAGCAGGTGCCATTTTTATATATGGGTAACCTGGTGAAATTCCCTCTTCATCACAACAGTTAAAGCTGCAGGTGCCCTGCCGTCTTTTAAATCTAGTCTCTCTAGTATAGCTCTTGCAGCTTTAACTGCTTTGATGAAGAGGGAATTTCACCAAGTTCTCCATATATACAAATGACACCTACTGAAATTCCCTTTTCTATGCAACTGTTAAAAATACAGGAGCCCTGTCCTCCTTTTCATATGGTCACCCTAGACAATAGGCCCATTGATAATTAATACACAGTCCAAGCTGTATTGGAGCTGTACCACATTCCAAATTATTATGTGCTGGAGTTGTAATTATAAATGAATCATCACTGTTAAAATATAAATTTGCTATATCTACATTTTAAACATGATAATTAGCCCAACCTGGGTCAGAGAATCAAATTAGGGCTGCTGCACCAGAGCTGTGATTTAACACTTTCCTAGTTGTGCAGTTTTCCTGATAACCCCCACCCCGCACTCAAATAGCTACTCTAAGGCTCAATTGTATGGGACTGTCACTTTTTTTAAAAAAAAATGGGGCCCCATAGTTGGAAGGAGAATGCTCAGTTAGGTGTCACTTTCATCTGACCCAGCAGGATTCTTACTTTACCTTCATGGTAGAGTTGTTATCTTCTCCCCAGGGACCATTAAGAGTTGTGTGACAGGCACATTGAATAGGTTCATCTTTCTGTTTCATGGAGATCTGAAGGATAGTGTTGTGTGTTTGATGGATTTCTACCCATTAAAGACTAACTGATGAACCCAAAGAGGCAGTATTAATTCCAGGAGAGGTGGGGTCAAGGGTCAGCCTTGTTGGGTACTGGCTGAGGCCCACACAATGTATAGAGCTGTCCAAGTTCAGTCTGTCAGAGCAGGGGTCAAACAGTCTGAGACCAAAGTGAGAGGGCCGTGGTGGACAAGGCAACTGAAGTAGCTCCAAGTGTAAAAAGATGGAACTAAGCTCAGCAACGATCAAGGCAAGGAAGGCAAAAATTGGGGTAAGGCTGCCTCAAAGAGATACCTAATGGGAAAATTTGAACCAGCAGAGGCTGAGCAGTTACAGAGAGGTGTTATGGTGGCCCAGCCAGATCCTCAACTTCCTGATCATCCACTGGGTTCCAAGAGGCATCTGGTGCCTCCACTTCTTGAGTAGACCCCTCCTCCCTAGTAAGTCTCTGGAGCTACAATCACCTTGCAGCCAGGTGAACACTTCTCTTACTGGGTTAGCCTTTATCTAAATTCCTGGGCGCCAGTGGATGTGAAAGAGTCTGGGTCTGCCGCGTGTGTAGGGACTCGTCTGGGACCCCAGGTAAGGGTTCAGAGTGACCCGACAAATCAGGCTAGTTGACTCATCTGGCCTGGGCCTTTTTCTTTTTTTTTTGGTGAGGTCCCCAGCCTCTTCCTCATATGCTGTTCCCCCAGGATCCAGCCAGATAAAACTAGCTCCTGTAGAGCTTCCTGGCCCTGTTGTTCTTCCTCCTTGCTCTCATGGTCTGTTGACCTGCGCCCACCTAGCATGCAAGCAGTGGCAGGAAGAAGGAGCACCCTACATTTGCCTTGTGGTCTCCTTTTAAGCAATTGTGCTGATTGTGCCCTGAGAAAGAGGGCAAACAAATTGGCAGCAGTTACAGTGGCAAGAAGGAGGTGGCACCACTCAGTTTGAGGCCAACTGGCTTAAGGGCTCCCCCAAACTGAAGTTGGCACTATAATTCTGAGTAAAAGGTGGGGGCAGCGGAGGAATTATTGTCTTTGCTGCTATAACTGTCATTGCTGTCTACCTTCCATGCAGGTGGGTGAGCACCTTTTATATCCATGCATTTGTTGGTCTTGTCCAATTTAGCTTTCCCCTTCCTAGACTCCTGTTGCAGCCCAATCCTATCCCTGTTTACTCAGAAGTAAATCCCACTGTTTACTGAGAAGTAACTCTCACTTATTTTATGGGGTGGGTTACAACCAAGTAAAGCTGCATTCTTAACCCACTTACTTTGGAAAATGCCCCATTGAATTTAGTGCTGCCTACTCCTAAGTAAGCATGCCTAGATTCAGGCTGCAGGGTTGAAATCCTATGTACCCTTACCTAAGAGTCAGCTCTATTCAACATAGTGAGTTTTACTTCAAAGTAAACGTATATAGACTTATCTTGTTACTCAGTCCTGTTGGACGCACAGAGACTTAGCAGCCCCCACAATCAGGCCCTCCAGCTCTGTGGAGTTTCCATTTGGAGCACAAGCGCTTTTGGCCTATTCCTGAGAGAAAGGTAAGAATGCTCCGAGGGGTCATTTTTTAATTGACAGCTGGGGATCAGGGCCAGACTAGCTGCACTGAGCTGTGTTTCCCAGGTCATCAAGGAGTGTTTCTTCTTGGTGGGATATAATGGCTGGCTAGGAAAGTTTCTATGCAGAGTGCATTTGGCTATTCATAAAGGCACTCTGGTTTATTGTATCAGCAGAGGAAAAGAGACACTGGGGGAATCCGCACGTCGTTCCGAGATCGCTTCTAAGCGACCCCAGTGCGGCGTGAAAGCGAGCGTGTAACTTGCCTTTTGAAGAGCCGACGAAGAGACGTCCTTCCCGCCGCCGCCACCCAATTCCCTCCTCGCCAGCTGGGACGGAGAGCTCAGGGGAAGAAGGCAGGGTGGAGAGCTTCTTCCGCTCTCAACCCCACCTTCTTCAGCCGAGCTCTCCTTGCCGCTCAGCGAGGAGGTCTGCGGGCGGCGGCGGCAGGAAGGACATCTCTTTGTCGGCTCTTCCAAAGGCCAGTTACACGCTCGCTTTCACGCCGCACTGGGGTCGCTTAGAAGCGATCTCGGAACGACGTGCGGATTCCCCCACTGCCCCAATTTGGTTCCTACCTGGACAAAGATGCACCATCCCGAGGGCTCATCTATTGTTCACCCTGGTCCTGCCAAGGGCAAATTGTGCTCAGGGCCGGTGCCAGACTATTTTGAACCCTAGGCAAGGCGAGCTACTTGCACCCCCCTGCACCCCCCAAATTGCTAACTTTGATTCAGCTGTTCAAGAAGAGTTTCTGAACGATTATATTTTCCTTTTATTATGTTTTTTCTTAAAACAGAAAATGTGTATAAAGCTGTGACCCTTAAAGGGCGGCACTGCGCCCCTCTGAGGTCTGCGCCCTAGGCAGCTGCTCAGTTAGCCCAATAACTTGCAGGACAGAATGACTTGTTGGAGGCTTCAACAGCATCAATGCCACTTTCTCTTGTGTGACTTGCAGCAGGCTGTAATGTCGTTCATTGAGAGAGGCCTGCCTAGACTAGCATGAATGCCTCAGTCGTGAGCATCAGTGACAGCCCAAGGAACGCCCAATCCCTGACAGAAAGACCAGGGGGTGCCAAGTTGCCATCGTGTTTAAAGAAACACCATGCTTTCTCTGCTGCGGGAGGGTAGTGGCTAATCCCGATGCAGAGAAAGCACAGGATTTCCAGCCCTGCAGCTCTGCCCAGGTGGATGGTGCCCAATCAGGTGTCGCCATCCACCTGGGAATGCCTCCGCCGCAATGTCAGAGCAAGGTGAGACGGTGGATGTGACATATTTGCCTCACCCCAGCGAAAAATTTGGGGGTAAGTCCCCAACTTTATTTAACTCTCAGCTTTGCGGGAAAGCCCCACGACGACTGCTGCGTCATATAACCAACACAGTGCCACCATGCATGCACCGCAGGGCTTTTAGAGGGTCCAGCCTCATGTGAAATGCATCAACACTATATAAAGGACTAAGTCAAGAAGCTGATGGGTTATGGCTGAAACAAGGCAATCCATTTGCATGAGAACTAGGGGGCCACACAGCAGTGGGAAAACACACCCTGGCTGATGGATAGAGCCAGTGGCTGTATTGCTCTGTCCAGCTGTCTGACATGCAATGTCATTTCAGCTGCTGCAGCAAAACCTTCCCCTTAACCCGCAACAGCTGAAGCAGCAGCAGCAGAGTGGCTTGAATCTAGAGGCCCCAGGTTGTCCTCCTATCCTTTTACGTCAAGGTTCTTTAGGGCCTTCCGACTGCGAAAATAAACAAGGAGTTAATGTAGATCTTCAAGATTGTATTTCTTCATCAATTAAGGTTAGATTGCACAGTTCTCAAAATGCTTCATATATACGCATTTTGCTTTCATCTTGGCAGGAACGAAGTGCCGCTATTTGCACGCCTCAGTCGATGTGTGATATGAACACCTGGCCAGGGGCCAAAGAACCAGGAACATAATTCTGTGAGCCCAAGGGTGCTTTGGGCTTGTTTTTTCTGGAAGCGCATCCCCACCCCCTGCGGCCCTCCTTGTAATGCCACATGCCATGGCTCTTTTTGAAATGGCAGGGAACTTCAAGAGCAGCTGGTGCTTCACCATTGGAGTCGAGTGCATTTAAAACAAGGAACCAAGCATCCTGTCGTGTTTACGTAAGGCCCTTGTGTGAATTCAATGCTGCGATCCTGTGCGTGCAGGGAGTAAGATTCTCTCAGGGAAAACAAGAACAAGGAGGCGTTTTTCTGATTCAACACGGGCAAGATCAAGCTTCACAGTTGCAACCCTCTACACAGGGAGTAAGCCCATTGGACTCTGAGGGGAGAGGGCTTTCTCTGTTGTGGCACCCCGGCTGTGGAATGCCCTCCCCTTGGAGGCCCAACTGGTGCCAGCACTGGCTTCATTTTGGTTAATACATGGCTTTTAAACAAAGCCTTTGATGGCTAAAACTCAACAAGTTTTAATTGGTTTTACTGTTTTTAAATTCTATACTGGTTTAAACTTATTGTTTAATTTGTTTTTAGCTGTGTATATGTATTGTTTTATATTGTTTGTATGATTTTACCTGTATGCCACCCTGAGATCCTTGTGATATAGGGCGGGATGCAAATGTTTTAACAAATACTAATAAATAAATACTTTTGAGTAGCGTACATAGGATTGGGCTGCACAGCGCAATTTGGATCCCAGCCCATGTGGTGAAATGTCAGACGTGGGAACCAGTTTTTAGTTGTGTTGTACAGGGAAACTGGAAGAAGGGGGTAAACAGCAAATCCCGTAAGGGCTGCTTCCTAAGCAAGCTGGGTGATTTCATGAAGCTGGCAAAACTCAATATTTATTAGCTGCATGGGTTTGGTAAAGCGAAGTATTTATTGACTGAGCTTACTAAAGTATTTTCTCACTGAAAGAAGCATGCTACTTTAGGGTGCTTTTTAAAACACACACACACACACACACACACACACACACACACACACTTGCATATATAAATTACTGTTTCCGGTGTAATCATGGTAGGCATATAGTGTCTAGCAACTCTTTCCTGGGAGGTTTTTCTTATCATATTGAATACCTTAACTTTCAAACCATAATGTCGATTTTATGGCTGTGTTGCTGTAATTGCTGACTTCATTTTTCTCCGCTTGCTTCTTTCTAAAAGAAACACGTTTCCCCTGCTTGACCTTCCAGTTGTGACATGTGGGCCATTTTAAATAATCTGTTTAAACTATGGTATGAATAGTTCCATTGACTGCCTTTCTGGTCCTGTCCTGAGCGTTTCACATGGTAAGGAATGGACAAATGACAATAGATGGTCTTTGTCTCAGAACTGTTGAATGAGGTAAGGTCTCTGAAACCTTTACACATGCTTTCTGTTGTTGTTTTGGAAGCTGACCGTGCTACTTAATATGATCTACTTCTGGTACAATAATTACAAGTTCATAATTTCAGAAAGAAAATCAAGATCTGAACAGTGAAGCCTTTCTCTGGCTTCTTGTGAAATAAAACACAAGCATGGGGGAAAACTGTATTTGCACTAGTCAGTAGGAGGGAAACACTTCTGGGTAATAAAATACTCGTTAAATTTTACCATTAGGTCATAACAAAACAAACAGCATGGAAACTGCTCGCCATCCCCACCTCCAGCTTTTAAAAAACTAATTATGTTTCTGATTCAAATTGTGTTCAGGCTACTGAGGAATTTAAATTAGCGTCCACAAGGTTACGCTGGAATGAAACAGAAATGGAGACTTCACTCCTCAAACAGTTTGGGAGATTTATTACCTGTCTGTCCATGGCAATGCAGAGCAGGGAGCAATCTTTAATTATAGACAAAACCATTTGTACTCGCGTATAGCGGCTGAGAGCCGAAGAGTTTGGTTAGCCACGATCAAGACTTCAGGCCTGTAGAATTGGTTTGGGGCCATTTTGTCTTTGATTCATGTCACTTCCCCATGTGTTCATCCACAACTCTGTTCTGTCCCATTAATCTGTAAATTAACTATATATATCTGCATGAAATTTGCCTTTAAATGTGTATTTTTAAAATGCATTTTTTCTCAAAACATTTTAAACATAGTTTCATATTTTCTTTGAGCTGAGGATTGTGCCAAAACATCCAGCAAGTGCAAAAGCCGGTGGATGACTAAAGTTCCAATGACTTAAGTGCACATTATTTTGGAAGTGATGAATTCGCTCAGCCCATGTCAGAATTCACAAAGATTGAATTCTTCCAGCATCCCCACTACTACGCTGCCCTGACTCCTTCCTTTGCTTAGAAACAGCCAGACATGTTGAGTTTTAGGTCACTTACACAAATGCAGGACAAATGACTCAGAAAGGAGGAGCATGAATTGTGTGTCTCTCTCTGTCCATGTTCACAAGGCTCGATGGTTAAGCCCAAAATGGGCCATTTATTGATCTGTTGTTCACTGAGAAGCTGCATTTGGTTCTGGTTCAGGAGACTAATAGGGTCAATGGGAGTTGAAATCAATACACACATGCTGAAATTGATCTCATGAGTAATGTGGATGCTTTCTGGGTGGAAGCAAAGTGATGGGATTGCATAAAGAGGCACACTGCCTTTCTCTCATGACCTCTCTGTCGCTACACTCACCTTTCTTATCCTTGCAGGGCTGGTTACACTCTCTGTGTACTCCAGTTGCACATCACTACTGTTTTGCTTTTTATATTGATCTGTTTTTCACCAAGGGCAGGCCCAAAATCCAAATAAGGGAAGGCAGCATAAAATACATTCTGTGGATTGTAGTATTTCTCCCTTTTTTTAAAAAAATCCTCTGGATACAACCTGTGGGAGCACAGGTTACTTTCTAAAGAGACTTTTGGGATTCAGACCCAGCCTTTTGCTTGGAATGTGCAAACACTTGCTTTGAGGCTTTGTCCCTTTATCTCAGTTAGGCAGGCGTAAGGTTTTGGATATTCAAGGGAGGGATAGGGCATGTAAAGGACATAGTACAAACCTAGATGCTACTGGAAATTTTTCACAATGACCCTGTTCAGATGACATGCTAAGCCACGGGTGTTAAGCATTTTGAGCTAAACATTATGAATTAGCATGTCATGTGAACCATGATTTAGTGCATCACGTGAACTATTCCTAACCATGGTGGCTGTGTAACCATGGTTTAAACACACTCACTAACCATTTGCTGCAAAAGGGCTTAGAGTGTTGTCTGAACAGGCCCAATATAACTCTGAACATACATCAAAGAGCTGTTGCATCTGCAATTAGTATGTTGTTAGGGTGGAAGCTGGCATCTCCTGTTCCCATTTAACATCACGAATTATTACTTAGATCTGGTGTTATGGAAGGGGAAAATCAGTGAGGCTTGGGCTTGATTAGGTTGTCCAAGTTCCATCTCAAAGCTTGGTCCACCTTGTTCCTGAATGCAAGCCTTTGTTGTTATTGCTTGAATGGGAAAAGCGTGCAATTAGGTGTACGTTTTTAAAAGGGGCCCCCAAATGTACTTTTCTCCCAATGACTCAAGATGAAAATGTATATTTTCCAAAATATACAATTTTAAAGTGTGCATTTTCTAATGAACACATTTTGCAAATGCGATCACAAACACAGGAATATGCGAACTTTGCCCAAGAAATGTATTCATGCTCCAGGCTGCGGACAGAGCAAGTCCTGATGTTGAACGAACTGAAAGGAAATTCTCATACAACTCTACCTGGAGATTCAGCAGAATGAACCTGAACCCTGATTTTGACTGGGTAATGGTAAGCTTTGCTAATGGCCTGCATGTATACAGTATAAGGCTAGGCATGTCTACTCTGAAGTAAATCCCACTGAGTTCAGTAAGCTAAAGTCCTCAGTATGTATGCATCGGATTGCAGCCCCATTTATGAAAGTCCCCTATTTCACACCAGTCTCCAGAAGTAAAGTTCTCCCACAAAGCCTGGAGCCATCAATGCACAGTTATAAGTTTCTTGTATGCTAGACTTGAACTGGACTTGAAGTGTCCAAACTCAAGCAGACAGCACTTTTCTTGATATAGCAGATGAAACTATCCCCTTTCCCCAACAGCCTAACACACATATACTGTGGTCTGGGATTCCCATGTCTTCTTTCAGACCCCAGTCTCCCAGACGGAAATTTGGAAAGCCTTTCAGTTGGCAACTGTCCTATAGGCTTCCCGTACTGCCTTCACGCACAACTTTCTGCCGTAACTCTTCTCTGCTTGAGCGTATTTTCATGTGTCTTTCATTAATTTTATTGAAAGGAGATTGCTTAAGAAATGTCAGTCTGAGGTAGGTTTCGCTTTGGCTACACATTGGGAAGTTCATAGCCTTATTAGAATCGCGTTCCTCTTGGTTTTGCTTTGCGGGAGGGGGTGGGGCTTGCAACCTGGTCAATAATTTTTCTTCCCTTTTCATATTTCCTTCCTTGAACTGCTGAAAAATTAGGTGTGAGCTCATTGCACTCCATGGAATTGCTTGCAGTAGGAAATTCCAGCATTGCTCTTGGAGTTCTGTGGATCAATTATGAAAAGAGAATGTAGTACAGTAAATGGAAACTTGGCTCTAAAAGTCTTGACTGAAGTTCCACCTCTGCTAGAGTCTGGTTTTGTAGCCTTGGGCATGCCACTATTTTATTTATTTATTGTAATTTACATGCTGCCTTTCCACAGAAACTCCTTTTGAGATGGTTAGCTTTGGTTCTTAATTTCCCATCCAAACAATTGAGTTTGTTGCCTCTTTGGCATGCCAGTTAAGGTGCCAAGAGACTTCACTGAGGTTCATAGTCATGGTAAAAAACAGAAAATGGTGAAACTGCCTCCTGCTCACCCCAAGGGGAAGAGCCATTCATTGAATCTGGGGAGAGGAAAATAAGATTGTTCACTGCTAGTTGATATTCCAAGATCCAGCATATTATAAAAACGGGGCCTTAGAAATTCCTGTTGCTAAGGATGAAACTAAACAACAGAAGAAACTCAGAGCTTTGAAGAAATCAGCAGCCCCTTGCAGAGTATCCCCTTCTCCTGTACAAGGTCTAGAAAACTTACCATCGCAATAAGGACATAAGAACATAAGAAGAGCCCTTCTGGATCAGACCAAGGGTCCATCTAGTCCAGCACTCTGTTCCCACAGTGGCCAATCAGCAGTCGACTAGGGACCCACAAGCAGGACATGGTGCAACAGCACCCTCCCACTCATATTCCCCGGCAACTGGTGTATATAGGCTTACTGTGTTTCCTTATCTCCTCCCACCCTGTTTCATATCACTGCATGGTGAGGGCAGGAAAACCAACAGCAGAATGACATCACGATAAAAGATGAAGTTGTATTAAAGAGAGCAGGGCCAATGCGTTCAGCACTATTGGGCACATGCCCAGGTCCATATCTCAGCAGTGGACAGAGGCTGCTATTGCTTCCCCTCGTTGCTATTGCTGCCTGTTCACTTGCCCCTTCTAAGTGAACCATTACAACAGCAAGGACAGGAGTAGCAGGTTCTGCTCACCTCTCCCTCTGGCGGGCTGTGGAGATTGCTGCTGGAGGAAGAGAAAGCAAAAGCAGTATGGAGGAAGTCCACCATCTCAGGGAACCGGGCCCAAGTACCTTTGAAAGCCTGGAGCCATCCTTGAGGGAGGGGGAGGAGGAAACTCAGCACAGGGCTGCCATTTTTGACAGCAGACTCTTTCTTCAGGTAACATTTCACTCTGCCCTTATCTTCAAGTCCTGGTTTTAGTTTTTGTAAGTGGGTTGGGGGAAAGCATGGCATTGTTTTTCTGAACTACCCCTGGGTTTAGCTAAACAAATTAATCCCTAAATAACTTTGGAGGTACAGTTTTTCCCCCCATTATGAAACAATCATATCAGTATTACAGAGGAGGGCTGAACAGTTTAATGAGGACCAAATAAGTCTTCCAATCATCCCACTAAACATGACTCCGTCAAATATTTTTGGTATTGCTGTTCTTTATTTTAGAATTGTTGTTGTTTTGTAGCCAGAGTACAATGCTATATTTATTCTGAAAAGTGAAATTGTGACATACATCTCTTCCTGTGAGATCTCAGTCAAAATGTTCTTCTGCTTTGCTAATTATGACCTCAGAAACTATTAACATGAGTGGTTGGGGGAATATCTTGGACAGCCATTTTTCCACTTCATTTTTCAAAGAGGAATGAGAGTTCTCCATAATTTTCCAATAAGTTAGCTACTTTCAATTTGGAACTCATGTGATGCTATAAAAGGAGCTTTAAACCATATGACTGTTACTATAACGGCAGGAAATATTTTAATTTCTTCATGACGTGCTGTAATTATATATCTATCGATTCTGAGACTACAAACGAGAGATGGGGAAGAAATTCATTCAGTGTACCGAATTATGCATGTTTGAGCCTCTATGCAAACTGAAATACAGTTATCTTTTGAAATTCATACTTCTCTGCATTTTGAAAAGGTTTTTTTTAAAATAAAATGTATACAAAATGCATATATTACAGGAAATAACATTCAAAAATGCATTATGTTAGGAAAATGTGTTGCAAAAATATGTATTTTAGGCAAACCGCATACAGAAAGGAATATATTACTATAAATGTGCACAAAAATACTGAAGAATTTTTATGCGAACATGAAAAAAGATCCAACAGTCCAGGTTGAACTAAACTTAGGCCTGGAGAAATTCTCAAAGTTCGAGATGAACTGAACTTAAGATTTGAAAAATGAGAACTGAGAGAAACTGAAGTTCAATGTTAGTGAACTCTGATACAAGCTGAATTGAACTAATGGAAGAATTGGAACTCGCAGTGTAATTCTACGCATGCTGACTCAGAGAGAAGTACCAGTGCATTTAGTGGGGCTTACTCTCAAGTAAGTGTGTGTAGGGTTGCACCCTGAGTTACTCTCCAGCTTTTGTACTTCTGGAATTTTCTGATGCAGTTCTTGGCTAAATGTACATAACACATGAACTTTTAGATTTAAATTGTGTATTTTGTGGGGGGAAAATGTATTTAGAAATGCATATTTCAAAGAGAAATACCTTTGTAGGCCAAATAAACAATAGTACGTATGATATGTCTGGCCCAAAAGATGAAATACTTTTAATGAAAGTATCAGAAAAGCCAATTCTGTCCTGACTCAGCACAGAATGTATCACATCAGTGATGCTATTTTGAAAGTGATTTCCTAACATGGATTCTGGCCATGCTGGCTGGGGCTGATGGGATTTGAAGTCCATAGCATCTGGAGAGTTCCAAGTTGGGGAAGGCTAATATACAGCACAGGAGCAAGTAGAATCATCATATGGATTTCGAAACAGGGATAAATAGGGCTAACCTCAGGTCTTGCACCCACCACCACCGTGAATTGACCCAAGGCACCCCAAAGCATGTCAGAACTAATCCGCTTCACCTCAGGGTGCCTCAGGCTGCCCCAGTACTTCCTCGTATTTGGGTCAAGACAGGCCGAATCAGCCTACCTCACCTCAGATTCGGGGGTTCAGCCCGAGGTGGTCACATCCCTAACACTCTGTTATCAATTTAAGTAGTAGGTCCTACTTTCGTTGAGTTTCCTGTTGTCCCAGTAATGACAAAAGTAATGACAAAATTAATAATGGACTATTTTGTTTTAGTGCGAACATCGTGCCGATCTCTCTGAAAGGAAAACAAACCTCTTCCATCCCAGTTTAATTTATGGGGAAAGTGGTGTGTTACCTACAATTACCAAAGGAAAGGTTCTTGGTGAGATCATAATTCTGCAAATGATCCATAATTGGCTTCTATGTGAACTATTGCTAACTGAAGAATTAATACATGCAAGGGGTTACAGAGACCCAGTCTTATCAGAGTTCAGCCTCAGGAGGGACAGGGCATAGCTAAGAGAATGGCTTGTGTTTATCACAGACTCTAATGACATGTAGTATATTCATTTCTTTTTTCCCCCTTTTCCTTTTTTGCTTTTAAACTATGTGGGAAGATAGAACCAATTGCATAATAGAGAGAACATGAATATGGAACCAATCTCTTTTAACCTAAATTCATATTTCACATTTGTCATCTTATCTCACTGTAATGTGGTTCTTATTAAACTTTAGCCCTTTTATGAATTGCTTAGAATCAAACTATAGAAGTGGACTTGGCAGCTGCACAATTTTTGGAACATACGGTAGCTAAGTGCGGGGTGGGAGGGGGACTGAAGAAGCAACAAGAGAAAGACAGAAAGAAAAAGAGCAACCACTATAAATACCTTTTTTAAAAAAAGGGGACTTGATTCTCACTGCAGATACAAGATGAAACGAAGCAGAAAATCAGGGACAGGGAACCTATGATCCTCCACATGTTGTTGGATTCCAACTTCCACCAACCCCAGCCAGCATTGCCAGGCGAAGGTTGATGGTCAGGGATAATGGGAGCTGAAATCCAGCAGCATCTGGACTGTCACAGGTTCACCATGCCTGGAGTAAATAAACATCTAGGTACTTAAGCAGTGGATTGCACCAAACTCTGTTTAAATTTTATAAAAAGTACTCCATGCACAGCATAATCTTATGCCTGTCTACTCAGAAGTAATTCCCACTGAGTTCAATGGGGTTTATGCCCACAGTAAGCATGTTTAGGATTTTATTTATTTATTTATTTATTTATTTATTTATTTATTACATTTTTATACCGCCCAATAGCCGAAGCTCTCTGGGCGGTTCACAAAAATTAAAACCACAGTAAAACACCCAACAGGTTAAAACACAATTATGAAATACAATATAAAAAGCGCAACCAGGATAAAACCACACAGCAAAGTTGATATAAGATTAAAATACAGAGTTAAAACAGTAAAATTTAAATTTAAGTTAAAATTAAGTGTTAAAATACTGAGTGAATAAAAAGGTCTTCAGCTGGCGACGAAAGCAGTACAGTGTAGGCGCCAGGCGGACCTCTCTGGGGAGCTCGTTCCACAACCGGGGTGCCACAGCGGAGAAAGCCCTCCTCCTAGTAGCCACCTGCCTCACTTCCTTTGGCAGGGGCTCACGGAGAAGGGCCCCTGTAGATGATCTTAAGGTCCGGGTAGGTACATATGGGAGGAGGCGTTCCTTCAGATAACCTGGCCCCAAACCGTTTAGGGCTTTAAATGTCAATACCAGCACTTTGAATTGGGCCCGGACCTGGACTGGCAGCCAATGAAGTTGTAAAAGGACTGGCGTAATGTGATCTCGCCGGCCAGTCCCTGTTAATAACCTTGCTGCCCTGTTTTGCACCAGTTGAAGTTTCCGGACCGTTTTCAAAGGCAGCCCCACGTATAACGCATTGCAGTAATCCAAACGAGAGGTTATCAGAGCATGGATAACTGTAGCTAAGCTATCTCTGTCCAGATAAGGGCGCAGCTGGTATATCAGCCTGAGCTGATAAAAGGTGCTCTTTGCCACTGAGTTCACCTGTGCCTCAAGTGACAGTTCTGGATCCAAGAGCACCCCCAAACTACGGATCCGATCCTTTAGGGGGAGTGCAACCCCGTCCAGGACAGGGCAAACATCACCTCGCCGGACAGAAGAACCACCCGCTAACAGTACCTCCGTCTTGTCTGGATTGAGTTTCAGTTTATTAGCCCTCATCCAGTCCATTACCGTGCCCAGGCACTGGTTCAGAACAGCCACTGCCTCACCTGGGTTTGATGAAAAGGAAAGGTAGAGCTGGGTATCATCCGCATATTGATGACACCTCAGTCCACATCTCCGGATAACCTCCCCCAGCGGCTTCATGTATATGTTAAACAGCATGGGGGATAAGATAGAGCCCTGTGGAACCCCGTGGCTTAGGTGCCACGGCACAGAGCAATAATCCCCCAGCACCACCTTCTGGAATCGGCCATCCAAGTAGGAGCGGAACCACTGCAACGCAGTACCTCCAACTCCCAGCTCAGACAATCTATCCAGAAGGATACCATGGTCGATGGTATCGAAGGCCGCTGAGAGGTCCAGGAGAACCAACAGGGTCGCACTCCCCCTGTCTCTCTCCCGACAGAGGTCATCCCACAGGGCGACCAAGGCAGTTTCCGTTCCAAAACCAGGCCTGAAACCCGATTGAAATGGATCTAGATAATCCGTTTCATTCAAGAGTGCCTGGAGTTGTCCTGCAACCACCCGCTCAAGCACCTTGCCCAGGAAAGGGATATTAGCCACCGGCCTGTAGTTGTTAACATCTTCCGGGTCCAGATTAGGCTTCTTCAGGAGTGGTCTAATTGCCGCCTCTTTTAAAGAGGCCGGCACCACTCCCTCTCTCAAGGAGGCATTTACAAATTCTTAGGATTTCAGACTAAGAACAGTTTAAGGCAATAAGATTGGACACAATCCATCCACAGTGTATCCTGAACTTTGTCCTACTGAAATCAATGGAACTTTAAAGTACTTAACTTTGCCTGGATCTTGCTCATAGACTGCAATCCTATGAGAAATTATGCATGCAAAAATCCTTATGATTTGCTACCGAAAGTGAAGACATAACTAATACGATACTGGATGAGAAAAACACTCTGGGTTGTATCCAGTGTTAGGCCTTAGCTAGACAGGGTGAAATCTCAGGGCAATCCCCAGGATTGTCCCTGTGCATCCACATGACGCACAGGGGTTGCCGGGATCAGGGAGGGATGATCCCTCCCTTGCCCCAGGATCTCACCCTAGCCTTTGAGGCCGCTTTCTCCGCCATCCTGGGCTGAGCCCGAGACTGCGGAACGTGTGTGCGGGTGTCACAGTTTGTCCCAGTTACTCGTGAGGAGCCGGGACCAGCGCATGGGGTGCAGAGCTCCTCAGGAGCGCTGCATCCATTGGGGGTGGTGTGGGAGGAGTGGGGAAAACATTTTTTTAAGAAGATGCTCATGCGCATCTTCTTAAGAAAAAGCAAAAACAAAACGGCGGGCACGAAGCCTCTCCCTCTGAGGTCATCACGCGCCGTGTGTGAACAGAGGGGGAGATCTCACGATAAAAATATCATGAGGGCTTCACCCCTCTGTCCCGCTAGACCAGTAGGTCTAGCTAAGACCTTAGTTTAACTTACGTCCCATTCAGTTCAATGGGTCTATACTAAATAAGACTAACATGATAAGATTCAATCCTCTGGTTTTCACAGTGGCCAGACAGTTGCCCTCGTAAGCTCACAAGAGGAGCATGAATGAAACACTGTGGATGATGGGAGGTGTTCAGAACCTTTGTGTCCACAACACAGCCCTTATGAAAACCAGCTTTCCCAATCCTGGTGCAATAGCCATGTCGCCCCCAGACTGTGGAATGGCCTGCCAGAAAAGATTCTTAAACTTAACTCTCTCTCTCTGAATTTAAGACAGCTTTAAAGACTAGCCTTTTCCGGGAGGCCTACCCAGATGAATGTTAAGCCAAGAAATTTTAAGATGTGTTGATGGTTATTTTGATGTACTGGTTTTAGATGCTCTTTTAATTAATTTTATGTATCTGATTTATACTGTATTGTTGTACTAATGTTGTTCCCTGCCTCAGTCCAAAGGCAGAGGCGGGTAAGGATGATGATGATGATGATGATGATGACGATGATGATGATGATTTGTAGGGCTGTGCAACACCATCCCGAACCGCTTCGGGGCCCAATCCAGACCTTCCGGATTGGGCCCAAACTGCTTCGGGTTGATTCGACCCTCCCCTGATCTGCTCCGGATCTGGAGGGAGATCCGGAGGGCTGGATCAAAATTCGGCCCCCATTTTGCCCCCCTTCCCCACTTGCCTCCACGGCAGATGGTGGAGGCAGGTAAGTGGAGAAGGAGGGACAAAATGGGGGCCGAAAAGGTCCGCCTCCCCCTTACCTGGCTTTGCCGTCCGCCGCTGCGGTGGAGGGTGGCAGAGCCAGGTAAGCACCCCTCCCCCACTTGCCTGGCTCCACTGCTGCCGCCACCGCATGGACAGCACCGCTGCTGCCAGGTAAGCTCCCCTCCCCCCCACTTACCTGCGTCCGGAGCTTCAGAACGGTCCGAATCGGTTTGGACCATTCTGAACTGTTTCATGCCAATCCGGACCTCCCCCGATCCACTTCAGAACCGGGCTTCAGAGGTCCAGATCAGCCCGCTCTGCTTCAGATTTGGGGATCCGAAACGGAGCAGAGCACAGCCCTAATCTTTAGGGCACAATCCCATGCCGGCTGAGGAGAGCTAGGATTTGTAGGACTTCTTTCCTTCTAAACATGCATAGGATTGTGTCTTTAAACTATGTAACATTTAGCAGTCAGTGACCTGGTATTCACTAATTCCAGCAGCCTTAAAATTTCAGTTCTGGGGTTTGATTTCTGCAGGACATGAGCAAAACCCATTTCAGAATAAGCATTCCATGCACACTTGGCTGCATTTAATTCACCTACCATACCAAAAAAAAATTTTTTTTAAATTAGGGGCGCAACAATGAATAGTTGCCAAGATTCTTCCCCTGTCTCAATCTGGAACAAGCTCTCCCAAAATGAGCTATGGTCTTGATTTGGACTGGGCCCAAATCAGTTGGTTTTAAAGCTTCCTTCTTCCATGCACCAGGCCTCAACATGCTCCCAAGTGTGTTATTAGGAAATAATGATGCCTGGAGGCATTCCCACCCCATTATACCTCCCCCCCCCCCGTAATAAACCTACTTTCTAGTAGCAACAGTAGGGAATGAAGAATGGCTGCTCCTTGGGCCTTCATTAACTGATACTTCCTACTAGTGTTGTGCTGAAAATTTCAACCATTCCAGTTTCAGCATTTCGTGGGGATAGAAGAAAAATGACAACTCTGGCAAAAGAGGCTGGGAGAGGTGACAATTTCAGAGAACGTTCTCCTTGGGTTGGGGGACAGGTTTTCCACATACCTTTTTTAAATGTAGCCAGTTATTGAGGGGTCTTCTTTCTTTTTATTTTTTTAAAACACCCCCAGGTATTTTCAGGAGCCCAAGTATGCATACTGGAGTGGGAGAGGTCACATGGTCTCCAACAGGTATTCACTAAGAATTGCTGGGCTCCTCCAAATGCTGGAATAAGGGGGGTAGATTTCTTTCGGAAAAACTAAAAAAAAAAAAAAAAATAGGAAGAAGGCCCCTCAGCAACTGGCTATCCTTAAAAAAAAAGGCATGTGGAAATCCTATCCATCCCCCAAGGAGAAAATACCCTGAATTTCCCCCCCTCCTGCAAAAGTGGCAGAAAAAACAATGGCCTGGCTCAGACAACACACTAAACCATGCTGCTTAACCACAAAATGGTAACGGGAATGCATGCATTCCCCTAACTATTTTGTGGTTTATCAGCATGGTTTAGTGTGTTGTCTGAACCAGGCCAATGCCTCTTTCACAGGGAGAAAGTTCCTGAAAATGGGGCAAGTTTCAGCCCAGCACTACTTCCTATTTATCCTTTATGTTGGAAAGCTTATTTTGGTACATTTCAGGGGCAGGATCTACACTACTGCTTATAATGGTTTATAAGGGTTATGACAACTGTTCAGGCCCAGGACACATTACATATACCATTTTCATACCGTTTTAAAAGTGTTATATCCTGCTTGGTGTAGATCGGGCCAGGGTCTGATACAGGGGTGCTGTGCTGAAGCAGTAGATTGAGCCCTCATCCTCAGAGGAGCCTGATCCATTGTTCTCCAAGGAGGCTCCAGAGTTAATGATTCAGAGAAATGGCTAGGCCAAAGAAAGGCTTCCACTTCCCCAGTTCACCAGAAGAACCCCAGGACTCCGCTCCTCTGCTTCTAGAGGAGTTTGCATTATTGACTCAGCCTTACTCTATTTCTTGTTGGAGCAACGTACAGATAACCCTAGCTTCCAGCCCCAGCAACACTTTGGAGCTTTCCATGGTGCTGATCTCTTTTCCTCTTTCTTCCTGAAAAACCTCACCCAATCTGAATTGTGCTCAAGATCTAACCCATAGTACAACCCTGCAAATCAAGCTCCACCGCAGAGCATCATCAGCAATATGAAATGAGCCTGGGTCTGTTTTTTTTTTTTAATAATATACCGCCCAATAGCCGAAGCTCTCTGGACTGTTTACTAAAATTAGAACTACAACAATATTTAATAATATACTAATCAACAACATCACAATAATACTCAAAAATATACTAAATACAAGTTTACAGCAAAACAAAACAGATAAGAAGATAAAAAGAAAAGAAAGCTCGGTTGGAACAGCGTTTCTCCCCCTGAAGTAGCGCCTTCCTTTAGCTCCAACCTTGCTTTTAAAGTCACCAGGTTGGGGGGGGGGAAGGGGAGCAGGTGGAATAGCTCACCCTTGGTGGAACAGCGTTTCTCTCCCTGAAGCTTTGGCTATGGGGCGGTATATAAATGCAACAAATAAATAAAAATAAATAAATAAATTATTAGGCTTATAGTTTTTGTAAATTTGTTACAGTGCTTTTAGATGTATGTGTACGTTTTTGTGGTTTTTAATTTTTGTATATTTTTTTTAGTGTCTAAATATTATGTAAACCGCCCAGAGAGCTTTGGCTATGGGCCAGTATACAAATGCTAATCATCATCATCATCCATGGCCCAAACAGAACAGGTGCAGAGCCTCAAGTCTGTGGGCCAAATCCAGCCCCCCTGGGGTTCCCCGGAAAGCCATGCCCTCTCCCACAAATACTGATCAATTGGTGGTTTCCAGATGTTGTGCCATTTTCCCCATTTCTAAAAGGCTGAAATGCCTCTCCCAAGCCTCATTTTACCTTTCAGCAATGAGAGCTGTAAGGTAAAATAAGCTGCCATTTTGCCCCTGCCTCTCTGGCCTCACTCATCACTGCAGTGCAGCCAGCGAGAGCATGTGCAAAATGGAACGTGTTGCTCAGGCAGGGAGAGGTTCAACATTCCTGGCCTAATGCAAATCCATGCTGCAGGTGTAAAGTATTTTCTGGGTAGCTTAAAATGTGGGCTGAGTTGATTTATAAGCTGTGCCCAAATTCAAAAGTATTTTGACTTGGATGGCAATAAGTAATTTTTTTTAATTATTTCTTTATGGTTCCTCACAAGCTTAGAATGTATAACAATTCATACATCTCTGCGTGAATAAATTAATTATATATACTTATTTACATAATACTAATCCCAATTCATACAAACTGTTCATTTATTTAAGCTGTTCCATGATAATGGGGGGTGGGGGAGGGAAACCCTATTAATAACATCCCAACCCTCTGTTTCACTCCTTGCCAGAATTTTAAGTAATACATAAACTATAAACTTTTTAGCATTTTCCTTTTCGCAATCTCCTGCCAAAAGCCCCAAAATTGAGGGTGCATCCAGCACACACACTTGTTATTTCTGTAAACACCCCTGCCCCCTTCTATGTCCTTAACTTCCATCCCTATGAATTAGTGCATTTGTGTAATTTCCAACTAAGAGGACTCATACTGGGACACAGCAGAAAAGATATCAGAGCCTCCAATCTATCCAAATCCCTGCCAGTCTCTTGCTGGCAGATCAGAAGAGTGGTGGGGGAGCACAAGGGGGGTGGTACCTTCAATGGACACATCTTTATTATTTTAACAAAACATTCCCTTCCAAGCAATGGGAGGAAATTCATTTATTCACTGGTCTAAATGTTTCCCTGTGGATGGGGGGCACAGTGCCCAGGGTGGGGGACTATGGATCCACATTCTCTCACTCCTCATTCACCACACCCCAACATGCCTCTTTCCCTTTTTCTGCAAGCTGGGAGCCACCATGGAAACTCCCACAATGACTGAAAAGGTTTAGGAGGGGGACTGCAACATTGAACCTCCCCCTATGAGGTAGGAGCTTTGCCTACAAAGGGCAGGGGCAAATCTTTTGGGTCTGGTGACCAGACTACCCACCTGAAGCAACCCACTGGATAAATGAAGTTAAGGGCGGGACCTCATTCTCAAAAGCCCTCCCCTCCTGTGACATCATCTGCCCCACCTACCTTTTTTTTTTTTAAGTATCTCCATGGAAGGAGAAAGGGCTTCACCTAGGGTTTGTAGAAGGCAATTCCCATGCCAAAGATTGTCTTTTGGAGCAGGATTTCATCTCAGTCCTATGGACCAGGGTGGCGGGTTGGTCCTGGGACCATAAGATTCCTCTCTAAGTATTTTTGCAAATAAATTTCCATTGTGTTGGTTTGTTATCCCGCTTTAGAAAATGGACTGAAAGTGGTCTTTTTAACAGCCTTTCCTCTGACTTTGTGTTTTACCACAACACCCGTAACTCAAAAGCAACTGAACTATAAATGAAGCGAGTTTCCATCAAGATGTAATCGGTCTGGCAGAATTTCCAGGAAATGATGTGATAATAGTGGATCTGGTGCTAAGTCTCCGTGAATATCTGCAAATGCTCAGAAAGACGTTGTTTGCTAACTGGTCCCCCCACCTGAAGAACAGGGAGAGCCATACTAATGGATTTGCTACCCACTCCTCTTTGTTATGACTACGCCAGTTGAAAATTCAGAAAAATCTGAAACTGTGTTCACCTTAAAAGGCCCTTCTCACAATCCCATATACTGAAGTAAAGTAGCTGTTTGCCTTCTCAAAATCCCGGCATCCCCTGATAAGCATATTTTTCTCAAGGCACATGAAAAAGATATTATCTTTACATTGAGCCAAGTGGCTTGTAAGCAGTCTCTGGAGAAACTGATTGTCAGATGAGAGAGACTCATGGAGCAATTCTTGAAGCCAGAAGCAGAGGCCAAACCAAATCCTAGATCTCTCTCTCTCTCTCTCTCTCTCTCTCTCTCTCTCTCTCTCTCTCTCTCTCTCTCTCTTTCTCTTTAACTAGATTTCAAGGAGGCCAGGGTTTATATACCTTTAATGTACTGAAGAAGGAATTATGGCAGGGGTAGCTTATCATGAAGAGAAAAACCATACCTGCTGATACCCTTTTTCTTTCTGTGGATGCTAACAAATAATTTTGTTCCACTGCCCTGTTGTAATTCCTAAACAATTAAGGACCTGTTCAGGCAAGCAGGGTATACCGGTGCCCATAAAGGCCTCAGGTTATGCCATTGACCCCTCCTCCAACATGCCTGTGTACACTGGCTCCGTGTCCTCAATCTATAACGTTCTTGTGTAGAGGGACAAGAACTGAGGAGGGCTTGTTTGAATATAACTAGAAGCCTCTGCATGATCAGAAATGTGAGTAGAAGTTGCCTTCATGCTTCCCTGCTCAATGCATGGAGTTTGGTGTCAGACATATAGCCCCTGGCTTTCTTTGCAGTCAAACTACCAAGCCTTAGTTCCAGTCAATTACTTTTATTATGCAAACTACAAGAAAACAGGTGCTGCCTCAGGGTACAGACAGTATTTTCATTTGCTTCTCTGATGTGTTATTAGTTTTGGAGCTTCGCAGCTCCAGAGCTGCAACGCAACTGTGTTAATTGGCTTCTGCGATGTGGTGTTAGTTCCAGAGCTGTGCAGCTCCAGAGTTGGGAGCTGCATTAATTGGTTCTCTGATGTAGTGTTAAGGCTGGTGTGATAATTTTTGGAATGGGATTTATTTGTGCCAGTGGGGTGCTCTCAGGGGGAACCACTATTGTGGATTGGTTACTCCCCATTCCCGTTCATTAAACTGTAGTGGCAGGAGGAATCTGGAGATGGGCAGGTAATAAGCCTCATTTCGGACAGCGTTGGTTCTACTTCGTCCCCCTCAGTAGCATGTCTTCCGGCACTGAAAAGATGGGTTTTAGATGCTCCACCATGTAACAATGATGGGGCCGAGCTGATTTCAGCATACTGCAGAGAAGAGCAACAATGTGCTCTCCCATGTTCATGAAGATGATAAGCCAGGGTCCAAGATCACAGACCTTTTAGCTACCAGCAGACCTCCCAATCTCTGAAGGAAGTCAGTGCATGGCAGCCTTTTATCAGGCTACACTAAAGGGAAGAGGACAAGAGGGTGACCCACCTGCTCCTCATCAGGTTGGAACAAAAGGAGGGAGACTAGGCTCAGTTCTAGCAGGTTGAAATTACTAGGCCCAGTTCTAGCAGGTTAAAGGTCTTAACGGAGCTTTGTCCAGCAAGATCAGGTGCAGTGAGACAGCCCTACACCACATCATGCCCCTTCCATGCATTGATGTACCCTTATGAATAGGGGTACGGTTATTATTAGAATGTAAGCCTATGCGGCAGGGTCTTGCTATTTATTGTTTTACTCTGTACAGCACCATGTACATTGATGGTGCTATATAAATAATAATAATAATAATAATAATAATAATAATAATAATAATGTAGCAAGGCAGGCTAAAAGTATTTTGTTCTGGCTGGCCATTGGGGAGTAGTCTGGACCTCTGCTTATGCACTGTTTATATATTGGATTTTTAAATTATTCATATTTTAAATGTGTTGATATTGTAGCTTGTTTAATTATTGTTTTATTTTTTGTATATCTCGATTTTAACTGTACATGTTTTAATTTGTAAAGCCGCCTTGAGTCCCAGTTTTGGAAAAAAGGCGGGATATAATAATAATAATAATAATAATAATAATAATAATAATAATAATAATAAATCCATACTCACTTACAATGGAAACTCCCCAAAGTGGATGCCTTTCTTTACATTGCACAATAAGAAGCAAGAAGCGTTGTTTACAATTGCAGCTAGAATTGCTCTTCTTCTAAGACCTCATTAGGTTTCCACTGCTAGTTAATGAATACACACACACACACACATACACATGGCCACTTGAATTGGTATGCACACATCTTTTGCATTCAGTCCAATGGTTTGTGTGAAGAACTAAGCCGCAAAAATGTTTTTATTTTTAAATACCTTCCCCATTGAACTATAAACTGATGATTTAGGATAATGTCTTTCAAAACAGCTAGCATAATTTTAAGAATGCTAACCACAGTTAATTTTAATTGCTCCCAAAGAAGTTTAGCGGCTCCAAAAGAAGTTCTGAAACCCAAGCCACATTGGTTTGGAAAAGAAAATTGGGGTATAAATATTTTGAAAGAAATGCATAAAACAACAGAAAAGTAGGGTCATTTGCATCAGTTTATCAAAACATGCAACTACCCCACATCCCTCAAAAATTAATGATCCTTTGCCTCTCCTCCCCGCCCCTTTTGCTTGTTTTCATCTAGTTTCAGCAGAGCTCATGATGCCATTAATAATTTTCATATGTTTTATGCCTCCACAAGAATAGTTGACACACTTATTTCATGCAAGTGTGACTTTAAAGGAGCAAGGAAGTACAAATGAAAAGATGGATGTGTTCTCATGCATTTCTACCTCATAGAAACAATTTTAAATAGCCCTTAATGATTGTCATGTTTGTTTGAACATTGTTAAAGTTACCTGCCTAGTAATGTGGCCCACATAAAAAAAAAGAGTGTTCTAGAAAGTGGGCTGTATTGGAGTCCTCCATCCTCATAGCCCATTCTAGACATCAAAACAGTGTAGCATTATTATTATTATTATTATTATTATTATTATTATTTTGTAAACTGCCCAGAGAGCTTCAGCTATTGGGTGGTATAGAAAAGCAATCAATCAATATTATTGCAATATGTCTATGAATTTGCCTAGTTCTTCTTTGTAATCTTTTTAAGACTCTGGGCTTTAAAAGCCATTTAGTGCTTGGCAATATTCCCTGTAGTACCCTATGGCTGCAAGAGCTGGACCATAAGGAAGGCTGAGCGAAGGAAGATAGATGCTTTTGAACTGTGGTGTTGGAGGAAAATTCTGAGAGTGCCTTGGACCGCAAGAAGATCAAACCAGTCCATACTCCAAGAAATAAAGCCAGACTGCTCACTTGAGGGAATGGTATTAAAGGCAAAACTGAAGTACTTTGGCCATATAATGAGAAGACAGGATACCCTGGAAAAGAGGCTGATGCTAGGGAAAGTGGAAGGCAAAAGGAAGAGGGGCCGACCAAGGGCAAGATGGAGGGATGATATTCTGGAGGTGACAGACTCAACCTTGGGGGAGCTAGGGGTGGTGACGGCCGACAGAAAGCTCTGGCGTGGGCTGGTCCATGAAGTCACGAAGAGTCAGAAGCGACTGAATGAATAAACAACAAATTCCCCCTTGAAAGGTTGGACCACTGTCTCCAACATCAGCAGGGATTTTCTGAGCCATTTTCTGGTCCCTGGGATGCCCTCTCTATTGGGACTAAATCCCATTGATTTCATCCCATTGATGCATAGGATCAGGTTAGATGCTTTACAACTCCATCTCAATTGTGTGCGAATTCTACTGATAAATCTAAAATAGTCTCTCTCTCTTTTTTCCACCAAGGCAGCAGTTGCCCAGAGAGAAGCTTGTTATTGCTTGTTATGTCTGAGATCATCCAGACAGTTTCTGCTTCTTGCTTTTGGTTAAAATTTCACTCATCCCATTTTTGGGGTATTTATCATAGGCATAATTGTAATAAGCTCCAGACCTCTGAGCTGGCAGCAGATTCCTAAACAACACAAACAAAAGGCAACATCTTTATGATCTTCTCAGAGAGTCTGGAGTTATTTAAATCCAATTCTCTTAAAATGTTATGGGTCCCCCACTTAATCTAGGCCCTGAGCAGATCATGTTTATCAGATACAGTGTGCCTTATAACTGGTAAACTTCGCATTTGACGTATTTATTTAAAATATATTGATGACGCCTCCCCATCTCGTCAACGGGACATCCAGGGTGGCTGACGACAATCACGATTTAAAACAGCACAATTCTGAAAATGCAGAACAGAGGCAGCAAATAAAATCAGTGTATTCAATGCCATTGGCATGCTGACACAAGGTAGGCTTCACTTAGGGCCTGGATGCCATCAGGAAGGGGGGCAATTGGACCTCCCAGAACAAGGAGTTCCATTGCCTGACAGAGAAGCCTGGTCCCAGGCCACATCTATAGGATATAACACTTTGAAAGCAGTTTGAAAATGCTATATGGAATGTGTCATGGCCCCCAACCATTGTCAGTGCACTTCAATACCGTTATAAAGTAGTATTGTAGGTCGTGTGCTATATATGTATAGAACTAAAATAGATAACTGTAAAGGGGGCCCAAGGCTCCACCAAGGAGGATTGGGGGGGGTTGGTTGGTTTGGCAAGGAACTGCTATAGTCATATGAAGATCAAATAATAATATAACAATAGCTCAAGGTGCTGCCCAGACAACTTTCCAGCTATATTATTATTTGATCTTCATGTGACTAGAGCAGTTCGTTGCCAAACCAAAAAACAACACCAGGGCCCCGTCTACACACAGTCTTTGGGGCGCCCCGAAAGCACTTCAGGGTGCCCCGAAACTCCTAGTGTAGCTACCTGGTCAGAAGAGACGGAGGAAGAGGCGGCGGCGGCGAAAAGTTCCCAGGGCTCGGCGGCTTCTCTGGTGAGTCCTTGCCGCCGAGCCCAACTCCCCGCCGGCCTCCTGCTGCCGGTGAAAGAGCCACCCGGGTTGGAGAGCTTGGCGCCGAGCTCTCCAACCCGGGTGGCTCTTTCACCGGCAGCAGGAGGCCGGCGGGGAGTTGGGCTCGGCGGCAAGGACTCACCAGAGAAGCCGCCGAGCCCTGGGAACTTTTCGCCGCCGCCGCCTCTTCCTCCGTCTCTTCTGACCAGGTAGCTACACTAGGAGTTTCGGGGCACCCCAAAGACTGTGTGTAGACGGGGCCCAACCCACAATCCTCCTTGGTGGAGCCTTTGGCTCCCTCTACAGTTATCTATTTTAGAACATGTATAGTTCTATAAGTCTACATATACTAGAGGAAGGATTGGCAAGAGTCTTAAGTTGGTTTTAACACTTCAATAGTGCTTTACTGATATTTGTGTTGTTTGTATTGTGAACATATATATTATACAAGAGTGTATGTTCACTTTACCACTGAAGAAGACCATTGGTCGAAACATGTTTGGTATCAGTTTTTAAATGTTATACTATTGAGTTTTTAGTGGCCCAATATATATTGGTATTTGTTTTCATTGATTAAATAATTTTAAATTGTTTCATCATCATCGTTATGTAATTGCTACTATCACCGCAAATATTGTCACCAGTGTACCCAAACCAGTTGTTCTGTTTCACTGCTGTACTTTAAGGGGTTGGGAGAAATTTCCAGTTTTTATAGTTTGTTCATGCCCCTTATACATCACCAATGACCCCCCTGGTCATAGAATCATAGAACTGCAAGAGACTTTGGAGATCATCTATTCCAGAAGTTTGGAACCACTTTCAGCCCAAATTCCGGTTTGGAGAAACTGACAGGGGCTGCATTCCAGTGGTGGGTGGGGCTAAAGGCAAATGGGCGGGGTCAAAAAGAAAAAAAGAAAAAACAAACCCAGTATATTTTAGTTTTAGGCCATGTCTACACCTAAGGGTGTAGAGGGGAGGACTTACTTGCTTCTGCGAACCTCCCCCAGTGTCTTGACAGCTACATGACATCCTGGAAGGGAAAAGGGATGCCATGGCTGCCATTTTTTTCCTAGCGGATGTAAGACATTTTAAAACAAAACAAAACACACCTTGCAACTGCTCCCCATCCCCAAACCTGATGGGCATGGAGCCCCCTCTCACAGCTCCATGCCTGTTTGAGGAACCCCGCTACTTGTGGGGGAAAAGTGATGATCCGGGAGCAGCAGACACACTGGCAGCGCTACTCGGGAAGGTCCCAGGACCATGGAAATATTGGGAAATCCACAGTCCCAGATATCCCGGGGGAAGTCCCTGGTCATGCCAGGTTGCCCTCGGGATCCCCTGTGTGTCATGTGGATGCACAGGGATGACCGGGAGATGACCCTGGGATATAGGCATGGTGTAGTCATACCCAAAGTCTCTTACTGCCAGTAATGAAGCCTTAGAAGAGGCATTTCAGCCATTTGGAATGGGGCGGGGAGCAGGAACTGCATAGGGTGACCATATGAAAAGGAGGACAGGGCTCCTCTATCTTTAACAGTTGTGTAGCAAAGGGAATTTCAGCAGCTGTCAGTTGTATATATGGAGAACCTAGTGAAATTCCCTCTTCATCACAACAGTAAAAGCTGCAGGAGCTATACTAGAGTGACCAGATTTAAAAGAGGGCAGGGCACCTGCAGCTTTAACTGTTGTGATGAAGAGGAAATTTCACCAGGTTCTCCATATATACAAATGACACCTGCTGAAATTCCCTTTTCAATACAACTGTTAAAGATACAGGAGCCCTGTCCTCCTTTTCATATGGTCACCCTAGAACTGCACAATAAGTGGGAAACCACCAAATGATTGGTGGTCAGGGCTAAAACGGTGGGGCCGTGGAAAGGGCTGGCCAGGCAGGCCATATTGGAAGCATGGTCCAGAGGTTCTGCACCCCTGCTCTACTCCAACTCTTTGTACGGTGCAGCCTTTGCAATGCAGGATGCAGCTAATGGATGGCCATCCAACCTCTGTTTGAATATCTCCTGCAAAGGAGAACCCACTGCAGAACAGCCCTCACTGTTAGGTAGGGATGTCGGAGGAGTCCGTCTGGAGGGTAAATTTTGGCAGCTCGGCCCCTGGATTCCAGTTTGCTTACCAGCCAGATTGCCTGACTCAATCTGCCTTAAGGCAAACTCTGGTGCTCAAGATTGCCTGACTCAATCTGTCTCAAGGCAAACTCCGGTGCCCGAGTTTGCCTTGAGACAGATTGAGTCAGGCAATCTGGCAGGTAAGAAAGAAAGAAAGAAAAATTCTTTCTTTCTACACATTTCGGAGAGGATGTCTCCTTCTTTAGGAGTGGGGAGATCCATCTTCGGATCTCCTGCTCCATGCTTGTAGCTCTATCTATGAGCGTGGAGGTGAACTGTAGCTTCTTATGGTGCTCCAGATGCTGTCATGGGATTATTTTCCACGAAGGCTAAATTAAAACAATGTGCCTTCACACCTTTTCTAAAGGCTAGGAGATTGGGGGCCAATCGTAGTTCTTGAGGAAGCACTTTTCACAGTTAGGGGGCAACAGAGGAGAAAGATGTTTCATGCGAACCCAGCAAATAGGGCTCTGCAGGTAAGGGTGCCCTCCAAAGGGCTTCTTCTGCAGATCTTAATTCCCAGGCAGGTCCATAGTGAGACAGGCGGTCCCTTAGATAGACAGATCCTAAGTTTTTTTAGGCTTGAAAGATAAAACCAACACCTTGTATTGAGCCCAGAAAGTGATTGGTGACCAGGGCAGGTCCTTCAGCTCAGGTGTAACATGGTTCCAATGCCGTGCACCACTTAGCAGCCCAGCTGCCGCATTTTGCTCCAAGTGAAGCTTCTGTGCACTCTCCCGGGGTAGCCTCCATATAGAGCATAGGGTAAGTCCCACTGAACCCGAAGAGGCTTTCTTCTGTAGAGACACAAGACTGCACTGAAGAGGGTTTAGACCAGTGAGCGCTTTACTCATGGAAGCAAGTAAACTTGTCCTTGTGAGTAAGCTAGCATTACCTGCTGGTTAACCAAGCAGATCCTCTAAATAAAAGACCAGTGAAGCACTGTGAAGCTGTAAGTGGTGTAAAACTCCCTTGAGGCGTGGGTTAAGACATGATTCAGAATAGTGCGTTATACTGGCAAGACCTTTAGGCCAGATTTTGGTATGCCAGCCATATGTAGCTACTCTTCTGTGGCTACTGAAATTATGAAAGCTTTACAACACTGAGGAGAACTTAGCCCTTGCTCCTCATAGGTGCTGGTGAGCCATCGAGGAATTCTGCTGAGTTAGCGTTAGGTTGCATGAGCAGGGTGGATAAAAATGTCAAGAACTCTGGGCTGAAGAAATGGGTTTGTAATACTTTTACAGCTGTGACTAACACGCTTAAATTCGGTGTGCTGTGTCTTTTGGCAGGAATGCTTTGTAGATTATCTGAATACCCGAGATTGGTGTATTTGTCCTAACAGTTGCAAATGCAGTTGTCTTTATTATATCCTTTCATCTTGGCAGGGGGCGGGGAGGGTGCAAAAGCCTTTCAGATGGGTTATTAAAAATGCATATCCCATTTGCTGTGCATGGTTACAAAAACTGCTTGAATCATTTTGCCCCAGTGAAGGTATTTTCTAATGTCTTTGGCCACCGTCCCCTGATGAAGTTCACCTTTCATCTTCTGGTCATGGCTGGCTGTGCTTCTCCACACCTCATTTTCAAATATACTTTGGAACTGTGGCATAGGAAGCAGAGTTACTTCTGAGTTTTTCTTCAAGTGAAATTCAAACTACATTTGGAGGGTCCTTCACAGTAGAAAAATCTGCAGGAATTTCAAAGGAACTATATTTTTGTTTAAGGTTAAGGAGTTTCCCAGAGGATGGGGAATACGTTCTGATGTGACTGATGCTCAGCAGTAGTTGAACAAGCCAGGATACAAGTCGTATTAATTTCAGTTTTCAAGGACGGGTACTTTTCAAACTGTGGTTATGTGTATGTGTGATGTGGGTGGTGAAATAATAATAATAACAATAATAATAATTCTTACCCGCCTCTCCATTCTAATGGAGTCAGAGAACAACAGTAAGTATAAAATATATAAAACTGAAATAAAACGTAATATACATTGTTAAAACATCCTAAAATCATTTTTAAAAAATTCTAAAATTACACTGGATAGGCTTGCCGTAAGAGATCAGTCTTAATAGCTTTCTTAAATGCTGTTGTTGTTGTTTATTCGTTCAGTCATTTCCGACTCTTCGTGACTTCATGGACCAGCCCACGCCAGAGCTTTCTGTCAGCTGTCGCCACCCCTAGCTCCCCCAAGGTCAAGTCTGTCCCCTCCAGAATATCATCCATCCATCTTGCCTTGAATCTTTCCCGGCAGGCCATTCCACAGTCTGGGAGCAGCAGAAGAAAAGGTCCTCTGGGTAACAGTTGTCAATCTAGTTTTTACTGACTGAAGTAGATTCTTCCCAGAGGACCTGAGTGTGTGGGGCGGATTGTACGGGAGAAGGCGATCCCGCAGATAGCCTGGACCCAAACCATGTAGGCCTTTAAAGGTGATAACCAACACTTTATACTTCGCCTGGAAACTAATTGGCAGCCAGTGAAGAGATTTTAAAACTGGTGATTTTAAATATATGACAATGTGTACATTATCTAGCTTTGTTTGCAAGTTATAGAATGTATTTTAGGATTTATCTTGAAAATGCATTTGGGGAGTTTTCACGGCCCATGAGATAAATTGATATGATATGGTTGGGATGCAACAGCAAACTATGGATCATCAATTCCTGTGTTAGCTGTAGTGAGCCTCAGTCAGATCCAAGCCTGAAATTTACGTTTCTTTCTTTTATGTTTTGTCTCTGTGCTTATGAAAGTCACTGGATGAGTCAGGTGGAAGTCTGTTTATTAAAATATTTTTATACCATTTAATATATTAAAATCTCTAAACAGTTTACAACAAAATACAACATTACAATATAAAAATAATTTAAAATAATACATAATTTTAAAGAAATATTACAGCACCATAAACAATAAAAAGGAAGAGTAGCAGAGTCAAGGAAAGCCTGTGTGAACAAATGTGTTTTCAAGAGCTGTTTAAAACTAGCCACTATTTCTACCTCTCGAACTTCACATAGGAGAGTATTCCAAAGAATGTGTGCCGCCACTGAGAAGGCAGCTACCTGGCGACATTCCATTAGCTGCAGAATGACCCATAGGGCTGTGCAACCTTTGAGAGTCAGCTTTGAAAATTCGAATCCCGACAGCCATTTTATGATGCATCCACCATTTTTATTAGGGATGTGCTCCGCTCCGATTAGGAGCGTAGAAGCAGTAGCGGATTGGCCTGCTCCGCCTTACCCAGAGGCGGAGTAGGAGCGGACCGCGGACCCCCTAGAAGCAAGGCGAAGAGAAGCGCCCATTTTTCGGAGCTCCGAGTTCAGGCGGAGCGCTCCGGTCGCCATCTTGAAAACATTTTGCCATAGGATTGCATTGCGGCAAATAATCGCGCATAACTACGTTGTTTTTGAAGCTATCATTCTGGAAATTCTTGTGCACAGAGAGTCGTGGATGGGGGTCATTTTGAGACCACTCTCAACTTTCTGCGTTGTCTGGGTCGCGGGCTATATTTTTGTGAAAATCGGGTCAACCGCGCGGCTCAAACTGCGTTTTCGGCTTTTCGCCCATAGGATTGCATTGAGGGAAAGAATCGGGGATAACTGGGGGGGGGTTTAAGCTATCATTCTGGAAATTCTTGTGCACAGAGAGTCGTGGATGGGGGTCATTTTGAGACCACTCTCAACTTTCTGCGTTGTCTGGGTCGCGGGCTATATTTTTGTGAAAATCGGGTCAACCGCGCGGCTCAAACGGCGTTTTCGGCTTTTCGCCCATAGGATTGCATTGAGGGAAAGAATCGGGGATAACTGGGGGGGGGTTAAGCTATCATTCTGGAAATTCTTGTGCACAGAGAGTCGTGGATGGGGGTCATTTTGAGACCACTCTCAACTTTCTGCATCGTACGGGTCGCGGGCTATATTTTTGTGAAAATCGGGTCAACCGCGCGGCTCAAACGGCGTTTTCGGCTTTTCGCCCATAGGATTGCATTGATGGAAAGAATCGGGGATAACTGGGGGGGGGGTTTAAGCTATCATTCTGGAAATTCTTGTGCACAGAGAGTCGTGGATGGGGGTCATTTTGAGACCACTCTCAACTTTCTGCATCGTACGGGTCGCGGGCTAGACGTTTTTAAAAAATCGGTGGGAAAAATACCTTTTTCAAAGGGCTGAGGGGCAGAGTCAGCTCCCGGTCATGATGATCCCAAAGTTGGAGGAGGGCATAGGCAAAACAGGTAACTTGGGATTCTGGGAAACTTCTCTTTCTTCATCTGAACGGGCTTTTCCCCGTGTTTTTTAACACAGTAGCCCCACCAAATGCACAAACACAACCTGAAATCATATACTAAGCCAAGAATAAGAGATAGAAACACAGCACTGCTCCCCACCCTAACCTTGGGGAACAACTGAATCGATGTGGTGCAAGGGGATGAGCTCCCCTAGGGCATCTCATCGTGGACGTGCCCCCACTCTCTCCTGCACTGGAAGGCCATTAGAGCCTTCCAAAGAGAGTAAAACGGTGGAGCAATGCCTATCATGAGTTGAAGTGAATGTTCACTTTTCAGTGGTGGAGCAATGCCTGTTCTGAGTCGAAGTGAGCGTTTTACTTCTTCTCAGAGCTGTGGCTGTCAGTGTCTTGAACTGGCAGCTACTTCCCCCTCCCCCGGGCACGTCCCCCTATTGCTGGTAAAAGACAGATATAGCCTTTTAAAAAAAGTTCTTCTTGTTGTTTATTGAGCAACACTGCTGCTTTTAATTCCACCCCTCCTTTGTTTATTGATTGATTTATTCCATTTTATATGCATTACTGGCTTATCCTTGGCTCACTTCCTTATGCCCCCAGAAATGCCAGCTGCATGCCTGCCTGCCTTCCCTCCCTCCTCCCCTGCCCACCTCGCAGGGATGTTGTGTGTGGGGTGCCCGATTTTCAAAAATTCCCCAAAAATCAGGGGATGATGGGATTGCTTTGAAACTTGGCATGCGTGTGTATATCCCCATGAGGTGTCATGGTGCCAAACATGAGGTTTCTAACTTGAACAGAAAAAAAGTTGTATAATTTTTTAGCTTTCAATGCAAGCCTATGGGGGGGGGAAACGGAGCTCCGGATCCGGATCCGGAGCTCCGGGCGGAGCGGAGTGGAAGTGGGCGGAGCGGGGGCGGGGCGGAGCGGCCCGATCCGGAAAATGGCGGATCTGCAAGTGAAGCGGAGCGGGGGGTCTGTGCACACCCCTAATTTTTATGATGGATCTGCCATTTCCCCTGCACAGACCCTGTACTGTACTAAATTACTACAAATCCCAGGGTGCACTGCCTTGGAGGGAGGGACCTACCAGGGGCTCAGGAACGGCGTACAATCATGTCTTCATGACCTGGTTCAGATATATGACAAACCATGGTTTATCATCACGTGCATGAGCCATGACAATGCCCCTCAGCCAGATCCTAGTTTGTAAACTATGGTTTGCACAAACCAGTGTTTCCCATATACAAAATGGGAAAGAATTATTTATTGCAAACCATGAACAGAACTTTCTCATCTCTTTTCATGAAGGAAGGGTGAAGGGGAGAAGGAAGAACCCAAGTTTGTGGTTTGTCATTATGTCTGAAATGGGCTTCAGTTTCCAAATTCAAATGGCTCCACCCTGTTTCTCTCTTCTTTCCGCTAGCTGAGAGAGTGATCTCCTGGAGATTGGAGAGAAATTTCAGGCCATTAGGACGATGTCCAGGTAATTTGTTAAGTGTTCTTTTGTTGAAGTCCCTGGTCACTCCTCATTTTATCATTCACAGTACTCAAGTTTGCCTGAACTCATAACACCATATAAACATTGATGTAAATATCAATTACAGAATGGGAGAAAGGAAGCAAGAAAGAATTCAGGCTTAAAATTGCAAATGCTGGGTGCAACCCACCCAAAGTTAAATGGAAATGCCAATGATTTCATTTGGAGAGACTTGGCATTTAAATCAGTGGGACTTCAAAGTCATGTAGCTATCATCACTCCTTTTGCATGATATCAAAGGCTGTATTTTTTAAAAAAAGTTTGGCTCAATCTGAACAACTTGAGAAATCACAAGAAAGTTTGGTCTTTAGGAGAAAGAATACAAAAATTCTAGTCTCTTGTCTGAATTTTTTTATCTTAACAAATATGCAGCCTTTAAAAAATAAAAATGAATATATATATATATATATATATATATATATATATATATTATTCCCATTGATGTTTCTGACTTGTTTTGGTGTAAGGGAGCTCAGTTTCTCCATCTATTAAGCAGATCCTACTTCACAGACATTTTCCTTCTTGTAATGAAATAGCAGATGTCTTAAACCTACGCGCACCCTCTCTGAAACAAGAACCAGGATCTTAAATGCCTCCTTGACCCTTCTAGTCTACTTAATCAGGCATCTGTTGTCAGTGCCCTGCCTGCTGCTGAAAGAAAATTACAGTTTTCCTTTGCTTCTGCAAACATTTGTTACATCTTGACTCATGCCAGTTGTTCAAGGTCTAGGGAAGAGCAACCTGATTTTATGGCACAAGGCCCTGAACTTTCCGTAATAAGCAGCCGCTATTTCCTATGCCTCTTTCTTTGGAGCTAGAACATGGTGAAGGTGAGACAGGCAGAAGTGAATACAGCCCTTTCCTGAGTTGATATTTTATGAACCTGATGTGGCAGCTGAGAAAAAGAAAATGAAGAAATGCTGATGGGTACTTGAGCTACATCTATCTATATATGAACCTATTGTTTCACGAATGATAAATTGGTGGGCGTGAATTTGTGGGAGAAGCGTCACTAGAAGTCTGGTTTGCTTCTAGTGTGTTACTATTACATGGAATGAAAGTGGGGGGAACCCCTAAATGATGGCTTTTTGTACTTTCATTTATTAAATTGTGTATCTTAAAATTGATGAAGAAGTAATGCTCACTTGAAGTAAGGCTCACGTTGTTTCTTTTCATTGTATTTTTGCTTGCTTCATTTTATTTTTCATTTTATTTTTTGCATTTGATGATTTCACTTGTTGTACACTGTTCAGACGACCCACTAAGCCATGGTAGTTATGTATTTTGAGCTAAACTTTTTTGCTCATGGCGGCATTCCTGCCTATTTACCGGTGTCAATACCTTTTCAGTAAGGCATTTCCCACAGCAGGCAACGTCTTTCAACCACAACACAGTAACACTGTCACTAGGCAGGAACTTTACCTCAGGTCCAGCAGCTTTACTTCTCGAGATATGAGGACACATTGACATTCCTTATTCTCTTATCACGTTAAGCCTTTTGTAGCTGCAATTGGACTTTGAAAAACCGAGAAATATTTATTATTTACAGAATTAAGGTGTTAAACAGTAAATAACCACTTTGTTCTGCTGCCGCACATAAATAATTGAGTTTCAGTAGTATGTCACATTAAAACCTTCTAGTGTAGGTTCGCTTGGCACCTACATAATATGCCTTTAGACGCTAGGTGAAGACCTTTTTATTCTCCCAGTATTTTAACAGTCTATAAATAAATTTTAACTGGTGTTTTAAATTTGTAGTTTTGCATTGCTGCTGTTTTTATCTGGTTGAGCTTTTATATTGTATTCTATATTATGGTTTTATACTGTTGTTTTATATTTGAATTGTCTTAAATTTGTAAACCGCCCAGAGAGCTCCGGCTATTGGGCGGCATAGAAATGCAATAAATAAATAAATAATCTCCCCTCTGTCACACACATGCACATACACTTGATCTATACTCTAATCCTATAAACACAGAGTCTAGGCATTCCCTGACTTCTCATAATCACTCTCTATCTCTTCCCTGTCTTTTCCCTATCTAAACTCCACAGACAGTGCTCCCTGTTTATATATCAAACACAATTTCACCCCACCACACTTAACCAATCATCTTGCATATGCAAATATGTCATATGTCCTATCACTCATACTACTCACACTCTAGATCTACTTACCAGAAAAGGGCAGAGTCATAGCATTAATGCATACATATATTTAGATACATAACATATATACATGTGACATCGTACTTGGGGCTCCAGATTACATGGGTGCTTTAGTAAATAGATCCGTATATGTGAAGGTTTCCTTGCTGCAAACATTAGCCCTGAATGTGCGGACATCAGGGAACAGGCAAAGCTGAAACATTTGTCATTGGGATGGTGTTCATGTGATCCAACCTTCTGGTCACACATTGAATCAAACCATGAGCTTTATTTCTGAATAGGGCTTAAAGTTCTTTCAATGTCTGAAAAAGGCACCTTATCGAGGCCTTGGTTTGATGATATACACATTTATTTAAGAGTTGTTGATTAATCAGTTGATTTGTAAAAGGTGGATTATTAAACCATTAAAAAAAAACACCTGGTTGAGTGTCATAATTATGACGTTATGGTTTTATGGAACTATTTTTACTTTTATTTTATTTTTTTCATACCAGGGTGCCTTCTATTTCAGTTGCCCTTTGGACTTCCTTGTGACAACAGCTCAGTGTAAAACAATAATCACATATTTGCACTGTAGCGTCATAAAGATTGTTCTCAGTGTGTCTCAGGCAAAAAAGGGAGTTTGTGTTAAGACGCTCTTAGGTTGAGTACTTGGGAGTGCCACCTTAACCTATGTACATGTTTACCACAGGAAAAATAGCTGTAAGGGTGGTGATTTAGTTTTGAAAGTTTACTCTGGGCGTATCCCTTTGTGATACTATGTTATCTGATGTTGTGGAATATGTGCAAGAAAATATTTGATTTCTATGCAAATCAAGATCTTCAGTTTAGCTTATTTTACTTTGTGCAGAGTAGCGCTAACATGAAAGCACCCATTAGAGGTAGGAACCTATGGCCCTCTACATGTTGAACTGTAACTCCCATCATCCCTGTCCACTGGCCATGCTGGCTGGGTGTGATGGAAGCTGGAGTCCAACAACAACTCACACTTGAAATTTGGCCAAATAGTATGTCTTCAAAACACCTGTTACTTCGCTTTCCACAAGCATATGTATAGTTCAAGACCATAATCCATATGCAGAAATTGGAAATCTTTCTGTAATAGCAGCAGTCTTTGTGACACAACATACTGTCATTTCCAGACCACATTGCCAAGAAGGGACTAACACTGCAATCCTATACAAGTCTTTTCAAGATGTAGGGCCCATTGGATTTAATGAGACTTACACCCAAATGAATGGGGATAGGATAGCAACTTTAGGGAACATAGTACACTCATATTCATGTTCCTTGAAAGAGTGAGATGGAGAAAGAGGCCTCTAGCTCGCTTATACATGGCTCCCATCCATTTCAGTGGGACATGCATAGGACATGTCCTGATGTCTCCTCTAGAGCTGTGCAGAATCCACCCTGAGAAATTCACTCATCCAATCAAAACTCTTTTTTGCTGCCCCAAATTCCTGTTTCTCCCAAGCATAAACCTCCATGTTCAACTTGAAAGTTCATGTTAGGTGAATATTGGAAACAACTCTAGTCCCAACTTTGCCCACTACCTGAGTTTCTTCACCAGCCCCAGACATTCCAGCAGGGTGTCCCGTGTAGCCCAGAGACTGAGGACTCCACAGCATCGCTTGACTAATGACCTGGATTAACATTTTCTGTGCGGCTCAGGTGGAGCTGTATAAAACCACACCGAGAAACATCACTACTATTATCTCAGCTCTCGGATATTCCTCTGCAACAGCAAAGTCCAAATTTGCTTCAATGCTTTTCTTTAGGCATAATTCAGGGGTGAGTCAAGATGCCACACCTCAGTAACTAAACATTTGATGATGTGAAATAATAGATGATGGGTGAAATTTGATAGAGATAAACAGTCAACTCACCCTCTCTTACATCCTGACCTTTGGCTTCATATCTCCATGCAGCAACTTGTATTTAATACGAGCATTATTTTTATTCATCTATGCTGTGAACCTAGAGCAGTCTCTGCCCACTTAAGGAATGTCTACATTGGGATATATCCCACAGATCATCCCAGGATTATCCCTGTGCATCCACATGACGCACAGGGGATCTCGGAAACAGGGAGGGATGATCCCTCAATTTCCCTGGGATATCACCATACCCTTTTTTCTCAGTTTTTCCCGTGGTCCCGGGAATCTTCCCTCTTCCCCTTGAGTAGTGGGAGTCATCTGAGGGAAGGAGCTGGGATGGGAAGAGTCCAGGACCATTGGGGGTGGCGGGTGGAGTAGGGTCGGGGCTTCTTTTTTGGACTGACTTTTTCACTGGAGCACAGGTGTCCTCCAGCTCCTGTATTCTTAAAAAAAATGGTGAACGCAATGTCCTCCTTCCTTTTAGACGTCGCGCGCCACATGTGAATACAGGGGGAAGATCTTGCAATCAGCATATCGCGAGATTGTCTCTCATCCCTCCCAGATTGCTGGGAGGTGTAGACATGCCCTTAGATTTACTGTGCTCCGGCTTTCTGGTTTTTAGGCCTACATGTCTCTAATGTATTTGAAAATCAGGGCCGGAAACCACTGTGGCTTCTCCCCCCCACTTTTGTGCCTGCTGTGTGTGTGGACATCGCTTACAGAATTACCTGCACTGCAGGGCGGTGTGTGGCAGAACAGGGGTGCCTTCGTACCCACCCTACAAGCCCCACTGCAAGTCGGGGCACGGACAGGCCCTTTTTATGATCAGATTCAGATGATAACTGTAAAGCCCACTGAGTACAGGAGCTGGGCCACAACCATTAGCTGTGTCGTGTGCAGCTAAACCTGATAATTTCCTTTACTTTAGTGCCATTATACTAAGTTGCCTCCTTGATTTGTATACGGACCGGCATACACTGGGAAGGGAGGGGGAAACCGCCTGCCCGCTTGTTTCTTCCCCAGAATCCACACACCACGCACATATAGGGATTTTAAAAAGAAAAGATCTCCCCTGGAGTCAATGGAGGCTTAATAAGTAAATAAATCCCTGCATGCAGGGTGGTGGTGATGGAGAGAACTTTGGGGGGAAATGGGTCACTTTGAGGTTGAATTCCCCCATCCCAGTGACTGCTGGTCTGGATCCGAATCAGAGCTAGGCACCATTATGCTAAAATAAAGAGAAGGGTCAGGCTCTGCTACATGCTGCACAATTAGCATGATGTGCAGTTTGACCCTAAGATTGTGACCTCAGCTGGGCAAAGCCAAGTAACATTTTTCTTTGGCTTCCTACGACAGGCATTCAATTAAATTAATACAGGTAGGAAGGGGCTGGCATTTTAATCTACTGTCTAAGAGATTTGTAAGCTCTATAACAGGAATGCTTACATTAATCGGGAGGTTCCTGCCCTATTAATTAGGAGACTGTTTGGAATAGTGTTGCCAACCTTTCTTTTCTACTTTTTTAAAGGACCCGTCGCCTCTGTTAACAGCAACCTGACTCACGGTGCTGGTGCTTAAATGATTCAAATGGTTTGCCTTCCAGTCCAGTTCTCCTTCAGCACCTGTTTATGCACACATGAGAGCACTTGGCAGGGTTTCCCCCTCCATTCCCATGTGAAGAGATGGAATGCTATGACTCCTTATTATTCACATTGATTGTGTGTGTGCGGGGAGAGGGGGGGGGGATACTCCTTTTGGATGTAAAGAGCCCCAGGCCCTGACAAAGCAAGACGGGGCAAAGGGAAGGAGACAAGACTAAAAATTCTCCAGGAACGTGGTAAGTCAATACTTTCTGAATAAACATATGTGCTAGCACAATTTTCAGAGACAGTTTCAATCGAAACTGTCTCAAACAGACTGCATATGCTAAATGGGCGAAGGACAGGAGAGGGCGGGGGGGGGCAGCAGAGGAGGAAAGATGACAAAACGCAGGCTGCATCAATACATTCTTGCTAGATCCATCCATTTTTCCTCCCTGTTGAAATTGTACTACAGAACTCACCAAAGGTTGATATGTCCGGGTGGGAGAAAATGATCTAGGTGGGTGGTCGTGCAGCGCTTGGGAAAATATTTATGATTTTGACCCAGAGATTAAAGTGGGCTGGGCACAGTACTTTTACAGCTCAGTTGCGTACATTTTTCACTCAGATTTAAGTCCCACTTGTTTCTACGGGACTTGCTGCTTTTTAAGAGGGCATAATAGAGCAAGCCTTACATCCCATCCGTGTTTACTCAGAATGAAGTCCTATTGAGTTCAGGAGAGCTTATTCCTTAGTAGGCGTGTTTAGGACTGCAAGCATACAGCACAGTGGGTCCTATACCCAGATAAATGTGTACAGGACTGCAGTCTCAGTCATGAAGCCTGAAGAGGTGGATGCCACAGACTTTGGGTCAGGAGAAGTGTCAAGGGAAGGCATGGTTAGGCCCTTGCCGAGGGCCCCCACCCCCAACAGAGGCCCAGTGATAAGAACCCTTCCATCCTCTTCACCATGGCAACCTGCTTGTTTACAGTCTCTCACTCTGGCCCAGACAATGGTGGTGATGCCTGTCAAGCAACCAGGTGGTAGCAATGAGACAGAGAAGCCAGACTCACGGAGGGACAGGGCCCATTGTCTTGCCCGAGGGCTCCCCAAAACCTGGAGCCAGCCCTGCTTTGGATGTCAGAAATCTGCCTACTTGTTGTGTCCTCATCTGGTTGGCTCAAATAAACAAGCAAATGTGTACACGCATCCATTCCCTAATCTGCCCAACAACCAATGCTTAAAGACATGGGTGGCAAAAACAAAATCACAACCAGATGTTAGAGATCTCAGATTCCTCCCCATCTGTCATCTGGCCTTGCTCCCTGCTCTGTTTAGGAGAAAGAATTGATGCTACAATTGGGAGGAGCCACTGCCCCCCCCCCCAGTTGGAAAAACACACCCTGACCATAGCTGTGTGTAACTCTAAAGCATCTTCGATGGATGTCAGCCAAGCCTTTCCTTAAAACAGGAACGGAGAACCAGATATTGTGGACTGAAACTCCTATCGGCCTTAGCTAGGATAGTCAGTGGCAAGGATGGTAGTCATCCAACAACATCTGGAAGGCCAGAGATTCCTCGCCCTGCCTTAAATCCTTCCAAGAAAGAAATGTCCAAACCCTTCAAAATGTCTGTGATTAGTGAACTGCTTTCGTTTCTAGTTCTCCTACTTATCTGTAAAAATTGCGTACATGCTCACCTGTCAAACATTCATTCAACGGGTGTTCTAGGAATACTGACAGTTGTTAAGATTAGATAGAAATGTGAGAGCCAACCATTTCTGTAAATTATCCATCAGCAGAGCAGAATGCTCCAAAAGCAGCATTCCTGGCTGAGCCCCACTTGCGAAGAACTGTTTAGTCTGCGGTGCAAGAGCACTGTTAAGAAATACTATTATTTAAAGTTCAGTTTTGGTGGTAGGAGTTAGTACATGGCTTTGGGATTCTTTTGTTAATACCAAATGCTATATAAACAAAAGGTGCTGTTCTGTATTTTTCTTTTTAAAAATTCCCATAATGTTCAGGATGGTAGGGGAGGTAGCTGATTAAAGAAGTTAGTATGGTATTAAGTTAGATATGTATCTCTAAATTCCTTTAGAGTTGTAGGTTCGTAGGTAGGTAGCTATGGGGTAGAGCGTGCAAGGCAGGTGAGCATTCAAGATGTGCATAAAAAGAGACAGAAGCTTTAGGATCCTATAGAAAGGTTTATTATACAAAAGCCCGATACATTTTGGCCTCTTGTTTTTTAGGCCCCTGAAGAAGGCAGAGAGCCAGTGAGTAAGTAGGCAGTGGCATCTACTGCTACTCCTCACCACTACCATTGTCTGTGTTAGGGTGAGAGGAAGGTGAAAAGGCAGGTTGCAATGGTGAAGAGGAGCAGCAAGTCTAGTGTAGGGATGTGGTGGGTAGAGCCAGTGTGGTGTAGTGGCTAGAGTATTGGACTGGAAGTTGGGAGATCCGGGTTCTAGTCCCCACTGAGCCATGGAAACCCTCTGGGTGACTTTGGGCCAGTCACAGACTCTCAGCCCAGCCTAACTCACAGGGTTGTTGTTGTGAGGATAAAATGGAGAGGAGGAAGATTATGTACGCTGCCTTGGATTCCTTGGAGGGGAAAAAAAGGTGGGATATAAACACATAAAAAAATGTTGGAGAAATCTGCAATGGAAGCAAATGAGTTCAGAATTTGACGAATCCAACCCATGGATGCAGTGGTGGTCTAGCTTTTACTCTGTTGGGCAGACTCTGTGGACTTGCAGACTGTTCTCTTAACCGTTGGTAATTTAGTGCAAATTCAGAAATTTAAAATTATGAAAAAATGATATATAGTTTTTTAAAAAGTCAAAAATTTGCATTTCCTCCATACACCAAAGTGTGAAAACGCACATTGCGGGGGAGGGGAATCTGCACATTTTTGCAAGCACAAATTTGTGCAAGTCATATTGCACAAATTTGGAAACAAAAAAAATCCAATTCCGTCTATGAGCAGATGTCAGAATGAAAGACGTCTGAAACTCAGGCGGAACAGATTTTACACAATCTGTACATCCAGGGGCTTTTGTCAGTGGGCCCCTGCTGGGCTGTGGGCTCTTGGCAGATGCCCAACCATAGGGTGACCATATGGAAAGGAGGACAGGGCTCCTATATCTTTAACAGTTGTATTGATAAAGGGAAATTTAGCAGGTCTCCTTTGTATGCATGCAGCGTCAGGTGACATTCCCTCTTCATCACAACTGTTAAAGATACAGGAGCCTTGTTCTCCTTTCCATATGGTCAACCTAACCTGGCTGCCATTATTCTCCTTCAAGAAGATGCTGGGTTGGTGCTCTATCTTGATGCAGTACTACCAAACCTCCTTCTGGGAAGAGAATAATGTGGACTGTGAAGAGCTTGTTTTCACTGTGAGTGTGCAGATGGAGACAGAGAGGTGAGAGGTGTGAAGACCAAAGCCATTAAAAGGTCAGTTCCCTCCCCCCCCCTGCAAAAAAAAATCTTTTGAAAAAATGGCCAGAATGGTTGCCCCGTTTGGGGAGAGTGATTTCAGTATAGCCTTGAGACAAGCAAAAAGCAGGCATGCTTAACTTTGCAGCTTTTCTGAGGCTAAATTGTCACACACACACACACACACACACACACACATGCACCACCCATATATTCACTCCTGGTGCACAACTTCCTCCATCAGTTGTGGAGACAAATACCTCACAGTTGGTGATGGGCATGTCAGCTGCATCGCTAGAGTAACTGCGTAAGTGTGGGGCCGACTGGGAAGTGTGTGCACAAAACTGTGCCTTGCACAATCTTAGAGGCCCCACCCCCATCCCGCAATCATCAAAAGAGGCTGAAGTCAGTGAATACAGGGCCCAGAGCCAGTATGTTTTGGGGTGAAATTTGAAGAATGTCATCACCCCTAAATAGCAACTCCAATTTGGTGCCTGAGATGGGTCCGTTAGATTGTTCCAAGGATGGCAATAGCCTTGAGTTATCATTCCCCTGTATTTTTGTGACCAGAAGATACCCTCTGCTGCATGGGAGTGTCGATGCCTATTTTTATTCAGGTGATGCTATTGGCTGCGTCTCCCCATTACTGACAGTAGCAGTGTGTGGAAGCCCTCAGGGGAAGGAGAAAGAGCTCAAAACGGCTGCCTCTGGTGTCAATTTGAGGATGGTGATGTATGAAGACAATGCAGAAGACATCTGTGCAATTTTTTTTTTTTTTTTTTTTTTGGCATCCATTGCATTAGAGGGCCATTGGAACCGGAATAACTGGGGTTGCTTAATAGGAATGCCCCGCTTTAGGCTGCCCCATTCTTGGGAGATGAACAGCACTGAGGGCTGAGTTGCATGACCCTGTCAGAGCACAAATGGAACGTCTTTGACCTGTGCTGTGCTCAATCCTAGCAGTGCACATGGAACTTAATGCAAGACCGGCACAACCATTAGGCAGAGCAAGGAAGCTGCCTCAAGTGTGGTGTGGTGTAGGCTGCAGTGGCCACAGCAGGCCCACCAGCTGTTCCACATGAGCCCCCTGGCCATTTGCTTCCGTTGGAGGCCAGAGCTGTAGTTATCCTGGAGCAGATCCACACAGAGGCTTTGGGACGCCCTGAAGGCGCTTTAGGGCGCCCCGAAATCGATGATGTACACCCTACCTTAACCGTTCCAAGAAGAGGCGGAGGAGGAGGAGGAGGCCCCGCATCGCCCCTTGCGGAGACGGGATGAAGAGTTGCTGCGCCCGGTGGCTTCGCTTGGGAATCAGCTGCCGCCCACCTACCCGCCGGCCTCCTTTTGCCAGCGAAAGAGCCACCCGGGCCCACCCGGGTCGGAGAGCTCAGCAGAAGAAGCCGCCGGCGGCTTCTTCCGCTGAGCTCTATGACCGGGTGGCTCTTTCGCCGGCAAAAGGAGGCCGGCAGCTGATTCCCCGGCAAAGCAACTCTTCATCCCGTCCCCATGAGGGGCGATGCGGGGCCGCCTCCTCCTCCTCCTCCTCTTCTTGGAACAGTTAAGGTAGGGTGTAAATCATCGATTTCGGGGCGCCCTAAAGCGCCTTCAGGGCGTCCCGAAGCCTCTGTGTGGATCTGCCCCTACAGCCTGCCTTGCATTCCCTTAACCATCCTTCTACCATCAGGCGTGGAGGAGGAGCCTGCCCCTTCGGCAGTGTTGAGGTAAGATGCCGCTGCTCATCCAGTCAGCTTTTGTAGATGAAATGGGGGTGGGGGGAGGGCACATCCTATCATTTCCTTCACCTCCAGCAGGAAAATGCCTCTGGGCGGATAAATATTTTGAACCTCACCACAAGATGAAGTTGACATTTGCAGTAGTGCACTCAAAGTGTATCCAGGGACTCATCTACACCAAGCAGATATTCCACTATGAAAGTGGTATGAAAGCATTATATAAAAGGCAGGAGCCACATGACTGCTTTATAGCGGTATTGAAGAGCACTGACAATTGTCGGGGCCCATGACACACACCATATACTAGGGGTGTGCACAGACCCCCTGCTCCGCTTCACTTCCAGATCTGCGATTTGCGGATCGGGCTGCTTCGCTCCGCCCCCGCTCCGCCCATGCCCGCTCCACTCCGCTGCGGAGCTCCGGATCCAGATCGGAGGTCCGTTTCCCCCCCCCCATAGGCTTGCATTAAGCTTAAAAAGTATACAACTTTTTTTCTGTGAAAGTTAGAAACCTCACATTTGGCACCATGACACCTCATGGAGGTATACACACGCACGCCAAGACTCAAGGCAATCCCATCATCCCCTGAATTTTGGGGAATTTATGAAAATCCAACACCCCATTCACACCCCTTTCGATAGCTCCGTCAATTTGCACGTTAAAAACCTCAAACTTGCCACCATGATAGCTTATCCAGGGATACACACGCATGCCAAGACTCAAGGCAGCCCCATCATCCCCTGATTTTTGGGGAATTTATGAAAATCCAACACCCCATTCACACCCCTTTCGATAGCTCTGTCAATTTGCACGTTAAAAACCTCAAACTCGCCACCATGATAGCTTATCCAGGGACACACACGCACGCCCAGACTCAAGGCAGTCCCATCATCCCCTGATTTTTGGGGAATTTATGAAAATCGGGCACTCCATTCACACCCCTTTCGATAGCTCCATCAATTTGCACGTTAAAAACCTCAAACTCACCACCATGATAGCTTATCCAGGGATACACACGCATGCCCAGACTCAAGACAGTCCCATCATCCCCTGTTTTTTGGCGGGGCTTAAACCTGCAGACATCTCAATGGGGCCATTTCAAAGGAAATCCCAACATGCCATGAATTGGGGAGTAGAGATAAACCTATATGAATCTTCTTCCGCACTTGAAAAATGGATTTGGAACTTCCAAAACTCCAAGTGAGCGCAGGAAGGACTTCTGCCCTGAGTCAAAGCCAGACACACACAACATCCCTGCGAGGTGGGCAGGGGAGGAGAGAGGGAAGGCAGGCAGGCAGCAGACATTTCTGGGGGCATAAGGAAGTGAGCCAAGGATAAGCCAGTAATGCATATAAAATGGAATAAATCAATAAATAAATAAACAAAGGAGGGGTGGAATTAAAAGCAGCAGTGTTGCTGAATAAACAACAAGAAGAACTTTTTTAAAAAAGGCTATATCTGTCTTTTACCAGCAATAGGGGGACATGCCCAGGGGAGGGGGAAGCAGCTGCCAGTTCAACTCATGAAAGCCATTGCTTCATCACAAGAGCTCTGAGGAGTAGAACTCTCACTTCAACTCATGATAGGCATTGCTGCACTGGGTTACTCTCTTTGGAGGGCTCTGATTGCCCTCCAAGTACAGGAGAGAGTGGGGGCACGTCCACATGGGATGCCCTAGGGGAGCTCATCCCCTTGCACCACATCTTTTCAGTTGTTCCCCAAAGTTAGGGTGGGTAGCAGTGCTGTGTTTCTATCTCTTATTATTGGCTTAGTATATGATTTCAGGTTGTGTTTGTGCATTTGGTGGGGCTACTGTTTTAAAAAACACTGGGAAAAGTCCGTTCAGACTAAGAAAGAGAAGTTCCCAGAATCCCAAGTTACCCGTTTTGCCTATCCCCTCCTCCAACTTTGGGATCATGTGATCATGACCGGGAGTTGACTCTGCCCCTCAGCCCTTCGGAAAAGGTATTTTCCCACCGTTTTTTAAAAAAATTCTAGCACACGAACCGCAGCACGCAGAGAGGTGAGAGTAGGCTCAAAATGATCCCCATCCATGACTCTCCAAGCACAAGAATTTTCAGAAAGATAGCTTCAAAAACAACACAGTTATCCCCCTTTCTTTTCAGCAATGCAATCCTATGGGCGAAATGTTTCAAGATGGCGATCGGATCAGACCGCGGAAACCGGAGCGCTCCGAAAATGGGCGCTTCTCTTTACCTTGCTTCTAGGGGTCCGCGGTCCGCTTTTACTCCGCCTCTGGGCAAGGCGGAGCAGGCCAATTCGCTCCTGCTTCTGCGCTTCTAATCGGAGCGGAGCACATGCCTACCATATACTGCTTTCATACCACTTTCATAGTGCTATATCCTGCTTGGTGTAGATGTGTCAAGGGCCCCAACAGTTGCCAGTGTACTTCAGTACCACTATAAAGCAGTAGCATAGATCCTGCAGTGCACTTCAATACCGCTATAAAGCAGTTGTGTGGCTCCTGCCTTTTATATAACGCTTTCATAGAGGAATATCCAGCTTGGTGTAGAGGAGCCCCAGGTTGATATGGTTGTGGAATGGTGGCTGTCTCATGACTCACATGACGCACAGCCCAGAACAAGTGCTTTCTGGTGACCACTGCCCGCTGAAGGGTCTATCTGACTTGGCCTCCAGTCATCCCATCGTCACACTGCATTTCTGTGTCCTCTGCTGTGGTCACTGTATGGGAATCTCAGAATAGAAGAAGACATAGAAAATGAATGCATTTTGGAAGTGCAATGCTAGGTAAGTTCACATTAAAATGCAAACTGGACAAATTCCTCCTGCTTTTCCAGTAGCATTAATGCTTATCACAACCAGGCAGATTTCAGTAGCACCCCGATTGAGCGCAATTGCACCGATCCTTCCCACAACTACATGCCCAGAGTTGAGTCAGCAGTCTTGTTGCCAAACTTCGATATCGAGACATTTTCCTTAAAATAAAAAATCTGGGAGGCTGACATCACATGGGAACCATTATGATAAGAAGATTGCAAAGATATGTCCTCATCTTACTTTGGGGGTCCGTTCCTGTGATCGCTACTCACTTACAGTGGACTTGGCTTCCAGTCCAGACTATGTCTGCCAAAGATGGTTTTCACAATGCAAATCAGTTCTCTAAGTCTGGCTTTCTGTTACGCATTAAGATTTAAGAACGACCAAGAAATTTAAGCAGAAAAGAAGAGTTCCAAGAGATGGGAGCAAAGAAGAATACACTTGAGGAGTATGAACAATGACAAGGCTGAAAGATAACGGGAAACAAACTGGGCTGTAGACTTCAGGAAGAACAGATTGTCACTCTTGAGTTTGCTGATATAAAGGAGAGAAAAATGAGCATCTTTGAGGGGGGGGGGAATTATCATCTCCAAATTTTACATCAGCACAAATCAGACAAAAGCAAATGTGTATTTTGACATAGTTCCAGGGAAATCAACATTTTGGTAAGCTGTAAATAGAATACAGCTAATGATTCAGACAGCAAATGTAAAAAAGAATACGTATCCATTTTCATGTTTCTTAAGCGTCCTATGAATAGACCTTGATTTTAACCCTTTCATATTTTAATGTGAGCATATTTCTGCCTCGATTTATTGCTGAATGTAAAACCATGTTTCAGCTCTTGTTTCTAATATTGCACCATCACCCCTTTTTCATTTGTGCTTTGCTGTTGTTCTTGGTCACATAATTTGCAAAACACTTCTTCTGCTGTTCCCCAAGTGGTTAGTCGTCTAAACACCTGACTTAGCTGTTAATGGTTTGCTTCTGTCCATATATCCAAAAGTTGTGGCCCTTTTGGTGCCAGATGAAGACTTTTTTTTCTCTCCTGGGGCTTTTTAGTTCTTCAGTTTGTTTTTAACTGTGCATTCTTGTTGTTGTTTTTTTTAATCTAGCCCTGCTAGGGTTTATACCAGCAAAGGTTTATACTCTCGTTTTCTTCTGTTTAAAACCTTTAAAGGTTTTGTATGATATTTTATCAAGTTGTATTTCAGGGTTTAAATTTTTGTAAACTGCCCAGACAGCTTTGGGTGTTGGATGGTATAGAAATGTAAATAATAATAATAACAACAACAGTAAGTCTTCCCCAGTCTAGAACCCTCCAGATGTGTTGGACTATAACTCCAATAATCCTCAGCCAGCTATGGGAGTTGTATTCTAACAAATCTGGACAGTGTCATGTTGGAGAAGGCTGTTCTATATTTTGCATGTGCCTTTTAGAGCTAGTGCGAAATCTGGTCAGCTTGTGTGGGTTTTTAATTTGATTTCACAACCATTAATAAAAGCAATCAATTAACACCCATTAATAAAGTATGGGCTCATCTACACCAAACAGGATATTCCACTATGAAAGTGGTATGAAAGCAATATATAAAAGGCAGGAGCCACACTGCTGCTTTATAGTGATATTGAAGTGCATTGACAAGTGTTGGGGCCCATTGACACATGACATATACCACTGTCATACCACTTTCATAGTGTTATATCCTGCTTGGTGTAGATGGGTCATGGGCCCCAAGAGTTGTCAGTGCACTTCAGTACCACTATAAAGCAGTAGTGTGGCTCCTGCCTTTTATATACTGCTTTCATGCCACTTTCATAGTGGAGTATCCTGCTTGGTGTAGATGAGCCCTATGTTAACACTTTATGGAACAAGTATAGAGCTTCTTATTCCATTATCAGGATTGAGGGACCACGTTAGGTGACATTTAGTTTCCTGGTTCTTACTGCAAATTGCTTTTCAGGAGGACTTTGTGTTAATATAATACCATTATACTTGATGTGAACGAAACAGCAGCCTCCTCACATTTGTTTCAAAACAAGCTTCATCAGAAAACCAGTGGTGGTGTTCAGTGCCACCTACACATACACCCTATCACGCGATAGGACAGTGTTATACTGCAATCTTATAGGATTGTTGTGCACTAGTTCTGAGTCCAGGATTAATAACTGTGTGCAACTGTTGTACGCTAGCTCTGACTTCAGTATTAATGCAATGAAACGAGAAGTCCATATGAGCACTGCACATCCTTTAATTATAAAGCTTGGAGTAGTGCTCTTTTGATGCAGATCAGGTCCTAAAACAACAACTGCAGCAGCCTTTTCCTTCAGTCAATTAGATCTCAGAGGCCCCATTCAGAAGACACCTGAAGCCATAGCTTTAACCATGGTGGTTAAGCTAGAATGCCAGGTCATGTTCAGAAGACACCTTAAACCAAGGCTTTAACCATGGTGACTAAGGCAAAAAGCCTTATTCACTGTGGTTAAAGCCATGGTTTAAACTGTCTTCTGAACGGGGCCAGAGTCTAACCCAGGGGTGTGTTAACCTCTGGCTCTGGGCCAAATCTGGCTCTCCTAGGGTCCCAATCTTGTCCTTTGGGATCCCCCAGAAGACCATGCCCCCTTCCCCCGGCCCCACCACCATTCCTCCAACCACCAAGCATTTGTGCAGTCCCTCCCCCCAATTCGAAATGTTGAAATGCCTCGCCAAAGGCTTTAGTTACTGGCAGTAAGAGCTTTAAATCTAAAATAGGCTGACCTTCTTGGTTCCATCACTTTTGCCTTCCGCCCTGCTCACCACTTAGATGGGTCATTTCCAAACGAAATTTCGCCCTCATACCGAAAGCAGTTTCACACCTCCACTCTAACCCATAACTACTGTAAGGTTCTTGACTGGATGTTTGTAGGTCTCCTGTCATTCCCTGGTGAGTATTGGGTGAGGTCTTTGAGGGCCCATGGGCAAGACACTTTCAATGCCCCCCTCTCTCAGTAGGTCTACTTTTTCACCGCCATTGTCACCATCATTGCTTCCACTAACTTGCTTGACAGCAAAGAGACAGTGAACAAGTAGGCAGTGGCACCTAGTGCTGCCCCCTCACCACCACCATGTCTGAGCCAGAGTGAGAGGCAAGGCAACAAGTAGCAGAGAAGAAGAAGCACAAGTCCAGGGGGCTTTCATCAATGGGCCCTTGCTGGTGAGTGGACCTTCAGCCGGTACCCAAACACATCTACCTTTGATGCTGGACTTGAAATGGGATACTGAAGGTTGTGGCCCCCTACAGGACTCCTTTCAGCTCTGTGACTCTGTTCCATTTCTTTGTCTTCTTTTTCTTCTTAGGCCTTGGAGATGGGGTCCTAGAACTGAAAGGACAATGAGATTCTATGAGCTTACCAGGGGCTACACATACAGATCTTCATATGGAGTTGGTCATATTGGGTCAGACTAAGCTCTGAGAGCTTTAATAAGTGCAAAGTGAAAGCATACCCCTGTCCAGCCACAGAAGTCATTTAATTGCACGGATACTTCATCTGTTAGTGAGTGTTACATCCATCTTGCAGTATAATATCCCTTGGATTAATCTGTAAATGGAGCACGTGCATAGATGACAGGAGTATGTCCATTTTAGATAATTGGCTATGAATGCTATTATGCTGTTCTGGATGTAAATTATTACGGTGAATCTCACTTGTACATCCTTTTAAACAGTGTCAGATTTGAATTTCCAACATGTGAGACTGGTCGCTGAGTACATTTGCAATTTCAATTTAAAGTGTGATCCTGTGATGATATATAGTTTAATACCTCATTCCATCAGGCTGAGCACCTGCAAGAGCTTCATTCATCTTCCACAGGATGTCCACAGAAGCAGTGCTTGATGGATAATTATTAAATTCCAAAGAGCTATGTGCAGCCCAATCCTATGCACTTTTACTCAAAAGTATTTATTTACTTATTACTATTATTATTTATTAAAACTTTGGTAACCCACCCTATACCACTAGGATCTCAGGGCAGTGTACAGATAAAATCAGAACAATGTAAGCATAAATATATACATAGCTTAAAAGGTATTAAATTGTTAACAAATTAAAACCAGTAAAACTTTTTTTAAAAAAAGCCATAAAAACAATTAAAACTATGTGCGACCATGGAGAATTTAGCTCTCAAAGGCTTTGATAATGAACCATGTCTTAACTTGGTGCTGAAAGAAGCCGGTGTAAGCACCAGTTGGGCCGCCAAGGGAAGGGTATTCCACAACCAGGGTGCCACAACAGAAGAATTATACGACTCTACAAAACAGTTTAATTAACATGGAATGACATGCTGGCAAGCTCTTTCTTCATGTATTTGCTGACTAGTGATAATACTGCAGTAACCATTTGTATGGAAAAATCAGTGGATGGGAGGGGCAAGTGATTAACCCTGTCCCAGCTCCTGATTCTCCTCCAAAACTCACCAGATGGGCTCATTTTTTTTGTCTCAGAGGCTACTTGTAACATGGAATGGGAACTTCCATTGCCTGATAGCTTGTACCCTAGGTTACGAGTGTCTCCCCTCAGCTTGAGATCTTCGAGAATTTCGTTTCAGCCCGGAAAATCACTTGATAACTTTCTGTTCACGATCCCAAACACCAACGTGAATGGCAGCACACGTTCTCTGAATACATTCACAAATTCCCAAACTTGCATTTACATTCACAAAAAAATGCTTTTTTTTTTTTTTTACAAAAGCACACTTTTTAAAACACACCATTTAAATGTGCGTATTTAAAAATGTGCTTTTTTTATTTTGAAAAAAATGCACCCTTTAAAAAATACACTCTTTTAAAAATTCGTTTTCATACTTTAGTCAGTGGGGAGAAAGTGCCCAGTTTTAAAACTGTAGACATTAAGAAAGGCACATTAAAAACAAAACAAAAACATATTCATGCTTTAGTCAATGGGGGAAATGTGCACAGTTTTGAAAAATGTGCACTCCTTTTGCAAATGAGAATGGGAGTGAGCCGAACTGAGCTTTGAAATAAAGTTTGGAGAATTTGGATGAACTTGAGTGTTCCTGGTTCTTCCATCCCTCAAATCCACGTCAAGAGCAAGGCTTGAGCTGGGGGTCAGAATACAGATCAAAAGCCTTTTTGAGAGCTGCCAGAGGTGCTGAGTGAAGTGCCCTGGAGCATGGCATTGAATCTGCGTGTTGCACACAGATTTCCTATTGCGTTTGCCTAAGGGTAACATTACCTTGGACAAGATGACAGGTGCTGAAAAGTTTAAAGCTGTTTCTGAATGAGAAACCATCCATTCTTCCTGGAAGCTATTAGAACATATCATATCTTTGATCAAGGAGACCTGACAATTCAAGTGAAGATTTTTATGTGAATAAGCAAGATGAAATGAAGACTAAGTTGTTGGATTTTGCTGCTTGAATGGTGGGTTGATGGTAATCACCCCAGAATTACATAGGATGGCATGCTACAAAGTTTTAGTTTGCATGCATAGCGACACCCATCTCTTATGCAACCAGTCGATGACAACATGGCAATTCTTTGTCCTAATCAGCACGCTCGCCCCCTAAGTGCCTGTATGACCTCATGTTAGTTCTCTACAAGCTACCTTATACACAGCAGTTGTAGCTGCTGTAGAACACAACAGCACATTTCTTGTGTGACATAAGCTGCTGTGGGAGCATCTCTGATCTTTGTGTGATCTGCAGTGGATATTTTGTATCCAGAAACGTTATGTAGTTCTCTAAGGGAGCACCAGTTGCTGGGGAACATGGGCAGGAGGGTGCTGTTGCACCATGTCCTGTTTGTTCAACCCTGGCCAATGGCTGGTTGGCCACTGTGTGAACAGAGTGCTGGACTAGATGGACCCTTGGTCTGATCCAGCATCAGGGCACTGCTTATGTTCTTATGTTATCCTATGCATATTTAGACAGGAAAAAAGTTTTACAACTCCCTGCAATGTCTGGCTGAGGCATGCTGGGAGCTGTAGTTTCCCCCCCTATCTAAACATGCATAGATTGTACCCTAAATGGATTACTTCCAGAATCATTAAGAAAAGCAGGTTTTCTTCTGCCCACATTTTGTAATATATCATGATGATGATGATTGCATTTATATCCCACCTTTTTTCCTCCCAAGGAACCCAAGGTGGCATATATAATCCTCCTTCTCTGCTCCAGTTTATCCTCACAACAACAACCCTGTGAGGTAGGTTGGGCTGAGAGTCTGTGACTGGCCCAAAGTCACCCAGTGGGTTTCCATGGCCGAGCGGGGACTAGAACCCAGATCTCCCAAGTCCCAGCCCAACACTTTAGCCACTACAACACGCTTGCAAAATTATGGCAATAATGATGGCAAAATTACATCCATAGAGATGTAATATCGAAGGAATCCTGTACAGGATTCTTTACTTTAAAAACATTGCACCAAGCCAAAATTGGATCTGGGACCAATATCAAATCAATGAGAGTTACAACATATAAAGGCCAATATCTGCTTCTCAGTCCTGCAGCTTTCCAGGAAAGAATTAGGCGGGCAAGTGTGGTGGCTATATGTTATTACTTCTATGTTTGTTATTAGAAATGATTTCCTTACACAAACACCTGTATGGATGGTAGTGGAGAGGGATGTTGCACAAATCTTCAGCAGATTCAAGTGAGTCCAGATTTCTATGAATCTGACCTGCAGATTCTGCAGCAGAACAGCTTTTCCCAAGTTGTGCAGGTTCTATGGGTTGGACCAATTCATGCTAATGTGCATTGGCACTAATTAACTATACAGATGCTTACAAGTATCCAGTGGAGAGCTGGAGGTGCGTCAGAGGCGATCCTCACTTCCAGTACACCTCCACCTCTTCAATTTAGCTAGATGGGCTTTTTTGCCCATCTAGCTGACACGTTGGGGAGAGAAGGAGGCTGGTGAATTCCTAGTCCCTCCCCTCCCACCCATGGAAACATCTGCTTTACCTTCCCTCTGAAGTTGCTTTTATGACCTCGGTGCAGTTTTCTCAAAATTGGTACATCCCTAGTAATGGATAGCACACTTGCAGTGTAGTTCTGCACATGTCTATCCAGAACTACATCCATGGACTTCAATGGGTCTCATTTTGGCATTGCAGCTGGATGGTGAGGGAGAGAAGCGTAGACTAGAGTTGTTGCTGATGTCAATTTAAAGGAAAAACGGACATTTCTGCTTGGGTACACTATACGATGGGTTCTTTCGTAGCCCTACCTGGAGATGCCAGAGGTTGAACGTGAGATGCTCTGTATACCAAGCATGTGTTCTACTGCCAAGCTACGGTGTACTAGACTTCTTGGTGAATTGTGCATCAGATTTTTTTTCCTTTTAAGATAAATGTAGTTGTGTTGCTCCTTTTTTTTTGGATCCCATTAACATTTGCAGTCAGAATCATAGCTTTTGTTTTCCATTTCATTCCACTTACAAGCCTGATCTTTGTATGAAAACCCCACCTTAGATTTTAGGTAAGTAATTTTATTTCTGGCTTAATTTTAACATGTACTGTGACAATACAAATAACCCACCCACCCTGAGGTTCAGTTGCGCTATAAGTGTCTAATATTTAAAATTTGACATGGAATCATATTCTTAGCATTTGTTACTCAGGCAGAGAAAATAACTGGGGAACACAAATTCCCCAGTCATCAGGATTATTCCTTGACATTCCAAATAATTAAAATCCTTTATGTGATTGAAATATATATATATATATATATATATATATATATATATATATATATAACACAACATGACATCTATCATCTTTTAACTTGGTGTTTTAAATTCGTAATTTTGCATTGCTGCTGTTTTTATCTGGTTGAGCTTTTATATTGTATTTTATATTATGGTTTTATATTGTTGTTTTATACTTTGAATGTTTTTAATTTTTGTGAACCGCCCAGAGAGCTCCGGCTATTGAGCAGTATAGAAATGTAATAAATAAATAAATAAATAAGAACTTCAGTTTGTGAGTACAAAGAGGCATACAAATACAATACCTTAAAGTTACAGATGTCATCTTGTTGATATATTGCTCCTACATAAAGGATTATGATTATTTGGAAAATTTTAAGTACTTGGCAGATTTATTCTATGGAACAAAATGAACCCACAATTATATTAACATATTGTTACATTTCGAACTCTGATTTGGCGAAACTTTTTGTTGTTATTATTTTAAAAAATGGATGCAGCTGGTCTGAGTATTCCCTGTCCTCCAAATGAGAAAATATTGGAATCATTTGCTTCCAAGTCAGATTTGCTCTCGATGAGCTTCGCAACACAGCTTCTGTGAAGATGAGAGTTAAGGATGTTGCTATTTTAACTGTACAGTACTTGATGGGCCAGCATGCTGGATTTGCTTCTGCATTCACACATGCTTGTTCATCACTTGAGAGCTGCATCATCACGTTGTGAGTTGCATGTGTGAATACATGTGACTTTCACATTGTGCTTTCAGTGGAGTCAGTTCACAGCAGGGAAATGATGAACAACCAAGTAATACATGTGCATGTGTGAACTGATCAGAGTCTCTCAGCTTTATGCATCCGGATATCTCTCCTGGGGGTGCCCCACTGCAAAAATAGCGAACTAGCGACAATTAACGCCTAGTTAGTCACATACAGCCCTCTTTGAAAGCAATGGTATTTCTACATAAATGAAAGCAGGACTGGAGTCACTGTTCAAACAACAGATAATGTTACAGCTAAAAATAGAAGCTATATTCAGTAATGTGAGACAATAGGCTGACATTAAAATATGCTTTTATGGAAATTTGGGATAACTACAGAATACAGATAAAGGTCAGCTTCATTTTTAATCTCCATTTTAAAAGGACTATCAGCATAAATTATATTTATAAGCAGGTAAAGGTCCACTTTGCATGCAGAGTTGGAGGGTGAATATGTGTGTTTATGAGGGGGGGGGGACACAAGGAATTTTCATCTTTGCCCACTTCCATTTTACTTGCTCTATCTTCTCTGCCATTTGTCCCAGCACTCTCCCTTAACTAACCACCCACTCCCTCATGCTGCAATATTTTTTCTTAGTGCTTCATTGTTCCACAGCCAGGCTAGAAGAACCTTCAAGGTGGTAGTCAGAGCCTCCCAGGTTTGAACTACATTGATCAAATCATGTTAGTGACTGATGGAATCCTTCTAGGGAAATTCAGGTTTTCCACCATAGTGGTAGACTGAATAGGAAGGAGACAATAAGACAGGGGTGGTCCCTCCTGAGGTCCCAATGTGGTCCTCCAGCATTTCCCAGAAGGACACAAACCCTTTCCTCTGACCACAAATCCTTTGGTGGTTTCCCAGCTTCTGTTCACCCCTCCCAATTCTAAAAGGTTGAAATGGTTCTCCTCTTCTAAGGCTTAGTTACTGGGAGTAAGAGCTTTAAGCTACAATATTTATTTATTTAAACATTTATATCCCACCCTATATCACAAGGATCTCAGGGCGGTGTACAGATAAAATCATACATATAAAATAGAATATAGCAAGAGTGGAGCAAGAGTGGAGTTTTCTGTGGCCAAGAGATGGGGACCTTGCAGAAGGCCAAACGGAGCTTCGCAGTGCATAGAAATCAGCAGCATTTTATCTCATAGAATCATAGAATAGCAGAGTTGGAAGGGGCCTACAAGGCCATTGAGTCCAACCCCCTGCTCAATGCAGGAATCCACCCTAAAGCATCCCTGACAGATGGTTGTCCAGCTGCCTCTTGAATGCCTCTAGTGTGGGAGAGCCCACAACCTCCCTAGGTAGCTGATTCCACCGTCGCACTGCTCTAACAGTCAGGAAGTTTTTCCTGACGTCCAGCCGGAATCTGGCTTCCTTTAACTTGAGCCCATTATTCCATGTCCTGCACTCTGGGAGGATCGAGAAGAGATACTGGCCCTCCTCTGTGTGACAACCTTTTAAGTATTTGAAGAGTGCTATCATGTCTCCCCTCAATCTTCTCTTCTCCAGGCTAAACATGCCCAGTTCTTTCAGTCTCTCTTCATAGAGAGACTGAAAGAGAGACCCATCTCCTCCTGGGTGGGCTGGTGCTCCAATGCTCCACCTCCACCCCCTTTTGTGATGGCAAGAAATAGGGAGACCTTCTCACGTAACAGTTGATAGGCCTGTTCAGACAACACACTAAACCATGGTTAGGCCACTAACCCTTTTGCAGCAAAAGGTTAGTGGGCATGTTTAAACTGTGGTTATGTAGCCACCATGGTTAGGAATGGTTCACGCAACATAAGTCATAATGGCCCCGTTCACACAACACACTAAACCATGCTGCTTAACCATAAAATAGTTAATGGAATGCATTATGCATTCCATTAACCATTTTGTGGTTAAGCAGCATGGTTTAGTGTGTTGTCTGAACAGGGCCAATGTTTACCTCAAACCACCGTGGTTTAGTGTGTCTGAACAGGGTCAATATCATTTTCTCAACATCCTAAGTCCAGGTTGGAGTCCAGGTTCGTTCTCTTTGACATCTTTCACCATGACAAAGGGTGGACACTGAGAACTGGCAAAGGGACTATTAATATTAACTGGATGCAATAAAATCTCCGTTATCAAAGGACCACAGTGACATTGAAAGGCTTAAAAATCCGATTCCATCCCCTTGCATTGTACTGCCTCGTCACACAACACGTTCGTTACATAATGCTTTTACAGATAAAAGTCATTGCATTTTTCAAAAACAAACCAGATTTTAGATTTGCCTTTGTAACACAAGCTCAGCTTTCGCTGATCTGCCCGCTTTTCACTGCACAGTGACACCCACTGGGCTGAAATATTTCGCAGCCTTGCCCTTTCTCTGAAAGGACGACGGAGTCCTGTCCCCAGCACTGTAACAGTAGCCACGGAGCTCTTTCTAATGAGAAAATCAAAAGCACATTCCATTGCTTTGCCTTTTAATTAGAGCGGTGATACAAAGATTTCTCTTATTACCTTTGTGACAGTGAGGGGGAAGAGAAACAATTACGTAACATCCCCCACCCCACCCGGGGACTTTTCTTTCTTTTTATGTAGGTGGAATTTCTTCCCCCCTTTTGAGGTAGGCTGCAATAAGGGCACAATCTAAAGTACTATATAGAAAAGCGAAGAGACCAGGCTTTGGGATGCCTGTCCCTTTTGTATTTTGGTAACAGTAATACTCCGTTGGCATGCCAAAGCTTATTTTTTACTTTTGAGAAACTCCGTAGGAAAAAATGGTCCAGGAGCCAACAGCTCTCATAAATATGCGACGGAATAGACTTATAATTTAGAGTTGCAGCAGAACGGCAGGGATATGAATGCCAGAGACAATAAATTGACTGCGATACTCTGCCTACCCTCCTCTCAACCCAGTGTCTTTAACACGAGCCAGCACTTGCCAGAGTTGGGCCCCCACACCTATTTTCAATACCATTCCTCATTCCTGGGAAAAATCAGTTGTAGATGAAGTGCCTCTAAGCATGTGCAAAGTACCTTTCTTTAGCACTGGATCACTGTAACTCAAAATTAGCAATCAGTGGTTTCTAGGTCAAGGGGCATAACTTCCAAACAGGTCTGCCATTCGGCACCTCTGTTTTATTGGTAGAAACGAAAGAAAGAGAGAGAGAGACTATTTGGTTGGTTTGGCCCAAGGGGACAGAGAAAGTGGCTCATTTCCCCCAGAATAGTGTCCCATAGTGACTGCAGTGTTTTGACATAATCTCATCTTTGACTAGGTTGCACCTAGAGAAAAGAAATCATCATCATCATCCTGTCCCAACATCCCAATTGGATGTTGCTTTTAGAAGACTATCTCCATGAGGAAAAAAAAAAAAAAAAGCGGTTAGAGTATTGGACTGGGAGATCCAGGTTCTAATCCCCACTTGGCCATGGAAGCTCACTGGGTGACTTTGGGCCAGTCACACACTCTCAGCCCAATCTCAGAGGGTTGCTGTTGTGAAGATAAAATAGAGAGGAGGATTATATAATATATATGCCACCTTGGATTCCTTAAGGAGGAAAAATTTGAGATATAAATGTTAGAAATAAATATTTAAACTTTTAGATTTGCAAGAAGGCAATAGTTTCCTGAATGTTCTGGGAATTACTTGAAGGAGAGGCAGGAGTCGCCTTTGAAGTTGAGGGAGCTTTTGAAAGCACAGTTCGGTGTTGGGGTTCAAGCCTTCGTGGAATCATGACTTTGGATCTTGTAGCTTGATAGGCGGGCTGTTCTGATTTAGAAATGAGTACCACTGGGCATGTGCGTAGTGCTTTTCTTTTACTTGTTCCAAGACTGAGCCTTAGCATTCACAGTAGCAGGTTACGGAGCTGAGCCCTGGCTCGCATGAAGCCCTGCTTACCTGTTTTGGAATGGGCTTCCGATTCAAGGCATCAATGGCTGGGAGATGTGAAATGGACTGCAGAAGCCTGCAAGTGGCAGAGGAGTTGGGGAATCTAAAGGGAAAAAAGCTCCTGTTTTAAATATTATGACCCTTACAGCTGATCTCAATTACTCTGAAGTTCTGCTTTCAAAGACTTGCCTGCTGCTGCTGGAAGCTGAAATTGACATCTATTTGGAAGTCATGGCATAAAGGATTAGTCTTAAAATAATACAGGGAGGTGGGGGATTCCCCCCCCCTTGGAAAGATTCATCATATCATTGACAACAGTTGGGGTTTGAATGTGTGATGACTAGGGTGAATCTGTCTTCTTTCAAGATGCTGCAGGCAGTTTTGTTTAAACCCATCCTAGTTCATTTAAGGCAGGGGTGGGCAACACACGGTCCACATGCAGCCCCTGTGCCTCACATCCCCACTGGGCCATGGAAACCCACTGGGTGACTTTGGGCCAGTCACAGACTCTCAGCCCAACCTACCTCACAGGGTTGTTTTTGTGAGGATAAAATGGAGAGAAGGATTATGTATGCTGCCTTGGATTCCTTGGAGGAAAAAAAGGCTGTTATGCTAATGAATTTAAGCAGTTCAATGGCAGCGGTGGCAGAAATGTGGTCCACCATGGGGGGCATCTGGGGGTAGATGTTGTGTGCCCCCCCATCTAAGAGCTATTAAACTGAGAGCAAGCCATTCCTCTTAAAGAGTATCAGTCCAGTTGCTTTCTACTTTCAGGGGCCTATATACACCTTCCGTCCTGTTCATGCTTGTCTCCTCAGACCTAAGCCCCCAGGCTGCGGTCAGTGGGTCTCGACTTCTGCCTCAACGCACTCAGGCGTCAAATGTCCCTAGGGCTGCAAGTCTACTCAGCAGTAAGTCCCACTGTGTATAGCGGGCCTACTCCCGAGTAAACGCGCACAGGGTCGCAGCCTTCCTAGGAAGTACGTTCCCCCTTGCCTTCAGAGGGGCGTGAGTTCGGAGGACGCGCTAATCAAGGGTTGATTTCTATTTTGTTCCTATTAACACCCCCCCCCCTACAAAAACACAAACACCACCCGTTTGATTAGCGTGTCGTCCGAACTCAGCCCCTGAGTCCGTACGCCTGAACTCGGCTTGCAAGCTCGCGCGGGCTTGCCTGAGAGTGGGAGGCCCATTAAATCGGTGGGCTTTACATCTGAGTAAACACGCGCGGGATCGGGCTTGTTCGTTGCCTCCCGAGGCTCGTGGGTGCTTTTTGAAGTGGGCTTCTCTCTCTCTCTCTCTCTCTCTCTCTCTCTCTCTCTCACCCAGCCCATATCTCCTCTCCCTTTTGGCCGGACTCTTCGCCCGCTTCCTCGTAGGTGTGGCGTCTACATTTCTTTCCTCCGATTCGCTCAGCTAATGGCTTCGCGTGGAGCCGCTTCTCTCGGGGAAGGCGGTTCCTGGGCGGGGTTGTAGTGCCGGAGCCGAGTGTAATTGGAGACCAAAGCTTCTAGCTACTTTCCATGCAGTCTGAAGGTACTCCATTCACTGAGCTAGGGAAAAGAGGCTCCTGGTACCTTAAAGGATATCGCTCCAAGGGGAGTTTTCCCCCCACTGTTTTTCTCTCTCTCTCCCTTCCTCGCTCAATCTGGGAATCTATTTGCCGCAACCTGGAGAATAATAATAATAATAACAATAATAATAGAGTGGTTTCAGGCGTTGGAATTTTTAAAAAGAGTATTGGGTATTTCCCTCCCATCCTTTCCAAAAGGCAGACAATTTTTAATAGCACTTCATTTCTGAATCCTTCAGTGGCTCGGTAAGTATAATCGAAAGTTCCTTTACTGTTAACCGGTGTGAGCCATGCAACCGCGCATTGAATTTTTTCACCTGAGTAAATGCAATTGTTTCCACCCACAGCAGCTGAAGAACTGAATGAATGTATACCCGATTTTCCGTTCATGGAATTAATTCCCCCATGCAGGGTATAATTCCGGCTTTGAGCACATGACACCTGCCTGTATTTCACTGCTAAGCTGCTGCTGCTGCTGGCTTTGCAGGAGCAGCGAGGTTTGCTTTTTCTCGCCTTCTTCGCTAAAGGTGCCACACAAATGCAACTTGATGTCTCAACTTTGTTGCTTCGGGTCTTCTCCTTTCCACATAGTCCACTGATGGTTTAAGGAGCCCTGGGCTTGCTCTGGCTGAGTTCGGACGACACGCTAATCAACTGGGGGTGGGGTGGGGGTAATAGGAACAGAATGGGAAACAACCGTTGATTAGCGTGTCGTCCGAACTCAGCCTCCGTGTGCCTTTTCTGAAGTAACGTGCCTCTGCTTCTCAGAGAGTCTGCTAGTTCTAGCTTGCTGCCGGTTGCCCGTGGAGATCAAGTGTTATTAAGACACATGCAGATATTTTACGGACTTGGTTTTGGGGGAGATTAAGTTTTGACTTGGACTGCACGCTCCAAAATGATGCCTTTTGAATTAAAACAATATGTGTGTGTGTGTGTTTTTCCTGTGGGAAAGAAGAAAAGAGAATTAAAATAAAATCGGTACTTTTTTTTTTTTAAAAAAAAACCCATTCCTATTTCTCTTTAATTCACGTGGCACACTGTAATACTATAACACTGCCACATGCAGCCTGATCCTATGCATGTTTACTCTGGAGTAAGTCCCACTGTGGAGTAAGGCTGATTCTAAGGTAAGTACATATAGGACTGCAGCCCTCCCTGCCTGATTCTGTCTATATTTACTCAGGAAGGATTTGAAGCATGCCTGATATTGCAGGCTTACACACCTTTTTTTGGAGGTGGTAACATCTTTATGTGTTGTTTAAAATAAACAAACTAGAGTTCACAGCGGATTGTCACTGTAGCATAACAATGTAAATCTGAAAGTGAATTTAAACAATAGAAAACAGTAAAATGTGATTGTACCCATCCAAGATTAGGTTGGGATAAACTGGAAAGAGCAGGAAGGGTTTTTTCATCTGCTGCGATTATTTCTTTCCTGGTGTAACTGAAATGCTCATTGCATAACTCTGTCACTCTTCCCCCTCATGGACTAGATGGAACACGTTCCGCAACTGTGGAATACTAATCCTATTGCTTCTATTAAACTCACAAATCCAGAGCGATTGGTCATTTGTCTGGGTCTAACAAACCCATTTTAGTAGGACTTAATAGCATTTCGTCCCTTGCAAAAGGGATTATGGTGAAGGATATCCTATCAGGTAGGGGAGAGGTAGGAAGCCAGAAGTGGAATGGAATTAATCCTCCCTCTGATAAGGGTACCAATATTGGAAGTGCACAATTTTATTCTGGTCCAAGGTGTTTATGCATTCTAGCTACATTTGTTGAAAGTAAGGTTGCTAAGTTGATCTGCCCCAGATGGATGCTTTTCTTTATCCCAGGTCTTATCATATAGGAAATTAACAGGGTTATTTTGAGTATGTATATATAGGCAAGGCAATAGTGTAACCCCGCATTAAATGACTTGTGTGTCAGCAATGGGATGTGTGTGTTAGCTTTGCCATTTACTGCTGGTTGGAAATGTTTGTGGCAAAATTAATTCCTTCGGGTCACTTTGATGTCACTTTTTAAAATTGGACCCCATTGTCCTGGAAAGGGAGCTAACACCTGCTTGGAAAACACACACACACACACAAAACAGCAAATCATTTCGCACGGAGTAGCCAACAACTCTTCTGACTGCGTCGAATGCTGGAGTCAGACCAGGGTGCGTTTAATTGCATGCTTAGCAGTACTAAATGAATTTGGGAGTGAGGTGAAAGGCTCATAACCTCATGGCCACCTTCAGTCAGGCCATAACTGTGCCCTGTATGTGAATGTGCACACAGAGAGGGAGATATCTCCTTGAGTTTGCCCCAGCAGAACATAGCTGAGTGCATTGCAAAGGATGTGCACGATGCATGTAATAGGAGGATAAGAAGCTTTTGGCTTGCTGTCACTGCTCTTGGGAGTATAAGATTCACAGTGCAAAGGGACAAGTGCTGAGTGTTCTCAGCTCCTGCGTATGACCCCACAGATGCTGAGAAAAGGCGACCATGCCATGTAACAAAAGGTATGCACATTAGGACATTTGAGTGACTTACTCTGAAACAATATGTCATGATGTGTCCTCATTCGCATGAGTATGCAAACTTGACCTATAAGGAAATGTTGGGAGTGTCAGCAGTAGAAGATGCCCTGTAGTTGGACATCCATCAGTCCGTGTAGGGATAGTAAGCCAGAGCTGGTGAGGGGGGCTGAATTGAATTAACCCTCCCTCTGAAAAGGGTGTCAGGATTCAGATTAAAGCACGGAGGTTTGATTGAACCATAAATGTTTACCCAAAGGAAAACATCAGTGTACCCCCCTCCACCCCCAGCATTACACCTACAGATTATTCCCTAATGATTCTGAACAAGAGTGATAAAACCAGAGGAGATGGAGGGTGGGGAGTTGCACTGGCCAAGTCAAGAGTGGAGAGTGTGCTAAGGAAAGGGTGGGGCGGCGTTCAGAGGCCTAAGTGCAATGGTTTCGGTGGCAAGGGTCACTTGAAGGGTAGAATAGATAGATCTAGAAAGACAGTAAGAGGAAACAAAGTCAGAGGGTGGGTCCGTTTACCTTTCTCTGAGGAAAAGGAACACAGAGGACTTCACTTCCTGCTTGGAAGCCCGCAGTGGGCGATGGTGATCTGGGTTTCTAAGGGCTTATGGCAGGGGTGGATCATTTGTGGTCCTCTAAGGTGTTGTTGGACGGCAACTCCATCAGCTCTAGCCAGCATAGCCAATTGGAGTTGCAGTCTGGAGAACTACAAGTGGTCCATTATCCCTGGCTTATGGATAATGTACTTAATTGCTGACTGAGGTCTCTGACTGCATAGGAGTGAAGACCGCTATACTTCAGACACACAAAGACGAAGGCAGGTAAAGGTGATGACTTGGGATTGATGGAGGCTGGATATTTTTAGGAACCTCTGAGCCTTGCAACATGCAAAAACAACAACACCAGAATTTGAAATTGGAGGGCAATAGAACAACTTGACTCACCTAAGGAAAGTAACCAATGCAGCGAGATGCACAGGGACTGAAGCAAGAGAGGGAAGCCACTTAAGAGTTGGGTGTGTCTGGGATGGGATCTCACTGAAACCCTCAGCTTGACTCGCTCAGCATGGCTACAGGAAGGGTAAACCACTGAGTTTAAAGCCAACTATCTGTACAAGTGGCATCCCTTATGGACATTGTGGGGCTCTCCAGCTTGGGCTCCCTGCTGCACAAAAGGGGAGCTGCTTGAATCCTGGGAGGGTCTTTGAGTCAACACAACAGGGCATCCATCATCCAAGTATGTCGAGTTCTGTGGAAGATCTTTTCTGAGAACATTTTCAAAGGGAGATTAGATTCAAGGTCAGTTGTATAGTTCAGGAGCACAAAGAGGACAACAACTTTGAGCATATACAGGATGGGGAAAAACAAAGGATTGAACAGCTTGGCTCTGGCAGATGTATAGGCTTCTTAAGGTTCCTGATTTTTTGACTGAGTTTGGGCTGCCTGCGTAATCGTGAGAAAATCCAGACTTTAGTGGGATAATCAGGTAGAGGTTCCCGGAACATGAGGGATAGCCTAGAGAACAAAAGCCAAGATTTATTTGATTTTATTTATTGCATTTTTATACCACCTAATAGCTGAAGCTCCCTGGGCAGTTCACAAAAATGCTAGACTGTTGCCAACAAAATATATGTGCAAATACCAGTGTGGCTGAGCTTCTGAGTAACAGACACTCCTGAAATCCACGGACTGCTCCAAGACCATTGACTTCAAAATTAAATGATTGATTCCCATGTTATGTTCATTTTAAAGGAATAGTTCTTGGTTTTTAGTAATCTATTGGGGAGATCCAACTGTCACCTTTACATTACATTTTCTTGTAATGATGGGATGAAGTGTCTATTCAAAAACATAAATTGTAAATTGAATTTGTGAGTGAAAAACCTTCAGTTGGAAACCAGTATAAATTCTGTGCTTATGCTATAAGTACTCCTGCTCAAGCAAAACTCGTAACAAACCGCTGTACACACCTAGCATGTAGGCTTTCAGGAGACATTGGTTGGCCACTGCGAGAAACAAGACATGGAACTTTATGTGATAGACCTTTCTAATTCTCATGTTATGTCCCAGGGATTGTAAGTAATGTAGAACTCTTTCTCAAATAAGGTAGGATTCTGCCCAATTTTCACATGCTAACATTTTTGGTCTGAAAGGATCATTTTTTCTGGGGACCATAATGTCCTTTGAATAGTTCCCTTGCTAATTTGAGAGCTCCAGGTATTGGGCGGTATAGAAATGTAATAAATAAATAAATAAATAGATAAAATAATTTCCCTTTCTTCCTGTTCAACGGATCTTTATCACTGCCCTACCAGCAACTCCTTTAATACCGCATTTTGTTGCTGTTTAGATCTGGGCAGCTTCCTCCAAGCTATGTGATCCTAGCCATTGATCCTAAGGGATTGTGTACCTACCTAGACTGACAACAGCGTAGCCCTATGATGTAATGCAGCCGATTGAATTTGGTTACATGCTGACATCATTAAGCCCATTCAGAGTCTGAGCAGGGCTTTGTGCTCAAATAATAAGCATAACCTCCATGTACATTTCATATATCTCACATCAATGGAGCAAGGCACCTCCGTCCCACTGACTGGCCATGTATGCATGACCTGATTATCCTCATGTACTTTGTTCAAAATCTCTTAAGCGACATTGCATATGGACTGGGCAATTTCTGGGACTCTACACCTTCATGTCACTGTGCATGATCACTGCTGTTCACTCACGTTTTCCAATGAATTCTTATTAACCACAACATAGACATTAGATCAATAAAATATATAGTTTACTTAATTTTAGCATTTTCTGGGCTCTCGCAACCATGCATTATGAACACTCATAATACTTTCATAATTATGTATTTATTTGCAACATACCGTTCTACATCTAGAAAGATTCCAGAGCAATGATCAATAAAAGATACAAAACAGGATAAAAATAAATAAAAATAAAACACCATGTTAAAAAATATTACTTTTTTTTAAAGAAATACTTGTGGTTTTCCTTTGATCAGTGGTTCTGCTATTTACTTGATTTGAGACCATGGTTACATATGGAGAAGGATTATTAATTTTTCGCTAAGGGCTAGCTTTTCAAGTGTTGATGATTTTGCCAAAGCCACAATAGATGGCTGATTGCTTCAGAGACAAGCCCAAACTCTCTGGATTGCATGATGAATGTCATGTATAAGAACTGAGTTAACTACATCTCCATTAATGTTAATGACACAATTGTTGCCTGCATAGGAGTGCACAGTTCCAGAGCCAGTTCCATGATTTGGGGTTTTTGGACACGGCACCCTCAGAGGGAGCCCTTAATCTGTAAAAAGTGGCATGACAAATCTTACATTGTTCCCAGTCTTCTTGGGTGCCCTATGCCAAGTGAGACGGGTTCTGCTGTTCGGATGAGAAGCCCTTCTCTCTCCTTCCTCTGGCTCTCCAGAGCTGCCTGAAGACATTTTTTCCTGTTCTCCATTTGATACAAGGCTAAAGCCCAAAGTGTTCGTTGCGGGCACTTCAAGCAGAGCGGGCCCTTTTATATTTTAAAGAAGAGTACAGTAAAGACAGAGGTCTAAAAATATCAAGACGTTTTCATTCATGAAACTTTATCTCTTGCCCTTGCTTTGCTCTGCCTTGACATTTAACATAATTATTTTTCCAGCAGGTGGGATTCATCCTTATAGAAAAAAGAACTGAGACTAATCCTTACTGCAGGCATTACTCAGTTGACACTTCACTTGCAGCGGCTTCTTGTAACTGCTGGTCCTGCCAGAATTTTCTTCTTTTATAAGAGGATGGTGCAAGCCATCCTTTCCAGTGAGTTTCACCATGCCCTCGACTGGGAATGTGCTTTATTATTGACATTGTATACTATTGAAAAGTATATAAAAAATGTGACCCCTGTCTCTCTCTTTTTGTTTCATTTTGTTTAGGTTTCATATCTTGGATATTAAGTTTCGCATCTGAAGATAATGACATTTCTAAGTCTCCAAGTGTTGATTGGGGTGTATATTTGCTCGTGCAGTGTAAAAGGATCTTCACAGCCTCAGGCCAGGGTGTTCCTAACATTCAATGGTAAGAAAGCAGATAAACATTCCTAGGCAAATGTTATTGTAGAACATTGTCTTCTTTCCTTTCACACCCGTAAGCAATAAATAAAAGTATGGCTTCATCATCCTAACTTGCCTTGCTTGCAGTGCTAATGTTCATGTTTGTGTTGGGTCTGATCTTACCAATGTTTATTAAACATACTTGATTATTTAGGTTAAAACATGCACTGTTCTTTGACTTTGGGAAGTTTAAATGTACTTTTGGCCTGGATGTATTCATGATGTGTGTTCACTGCATCTCGGTATATTAATGTAACTGCCTTCAGAAGATGTAAATAGCCACATTTCAGGGGGCTAGCAGGGCTGCTTCTAATGTCATGAACTTCCTATATGGTAGCACATCCATGTTGGAAAATTCTTGCAAATGGCAGTGAGCCTACCTATGGGCTACACTGCATGTCCATATACTGGGAAGCCATGATTGGCAGTGGCTTCCCAACAATATGTGTGTTAAGTACAACGCGCCTTCTACAACATGTTAACACTTAACACAAACTGTCCTGTTACTGAAAACCAGAGGGGGGGGCTGCAACATGAAGAGAATCACCACCTAAATACCTGTTCCTCGCTCAGATGGATGGTACCTTTTTGCTGACTGTGTTCAGAGGAGAATACATTTTTTCCCATGTTGGGCTGTTTTGTCGTTGTTGTTGAGATCAAACTTTTAAAACTAGTCTCTCTTCTCGTCACCGTTCCCCCACCTTCCGCTCAATTCTTCTTAATCATTTTCTTCCTGGGCCCATTTGGGTGGTCTATTGTTCTTGCAAGACTGTGAGGGACATGGATGAAACAGTATTCAAAACAGCTGTTAGCTGCCTTTAGCTTGCAGGATAAAATAAAATTCAATGTGTGTGTGACACATGTGGCCATGTATGTGTGTTTTACATGCTTTATTTCTTGCATGAAGTGCTGTGCGTGTAGGAAACCCAGCTCACCTGAAGTGACATGACGAACAAGTGCCTAAATTTTGACTGCTAAATGTGAAGGCTCTTGGATTTTCGGAAAGGAAGGAGTGCTTGCCTTGAAAGTCAACAAAGACCCAAACTACACAGTACTTTGACGATCTATCTAGTTAGCTGCTAGCTGTTCGTTCTCTCTCTCTCTCTTTCTTTTTCTCTCTCTCAAATAAGGACAGGGGGGAAATCTAGTCTGGCTTCGCTGTGCTTACTTTAGGCTAAGAAAGACATACCTGCTAGCTATATCAAAGTAATGTCTATCTTGGCCACGAGTGGGAGTCCACATATCTGTCTCGAGGCCCCATGTTCAGTTTCTAGGATCAGCAGTTAAAGGGTCTCCAGCTGCAAGCATGATAAAGAATTATTTCTGAGGCTCAGGAAGCCACTCACAGATAAGGCAAAGACCATTTGGCTAGGTGGACCACTGGTGTCATTTTGTGTACATCAGCTCCTTATAGGCTGCCATTCAGCCTGACCTAGGAACAAGCGAGATGCGTCTGTTAGGAGCTAGAATGCTGGTGCAACTGAAGAGTGATGCATGTATCCTATCTATCTCAGGTGGCCATAGTATATATAGATATATTCCTAATCCACATTGGGCATGGCACTTGAAAGCATGCAGATGAAATCTCTCGTCTGGATCCTTTGGAATCCGTATTCATGTGTGCTGCATTTACCGAAAGATAAATATCACCTACCCATTAATAAAGCAAAACTGTGTAGTTGGTGTTTTGCTATGTGTATATACCAGTAGACTGATGATCCTGTGATCCATTCTAGGAGTCAGTTGTCTGTATTCATGTAAGAAGGACTTGGCTCTGTTGGCAGTACCTGGGTTTCAGTGAGAATATATAAAGCATGAAGCTTGGATGTCTTGCCTGGATGTCTTTCTGCACATGTATTTTCCAGGGCATGTAAGGAATTATCTGTGATTGCAAAATTCAGGCAAGTTTTAAAAACGCAAACTGCCGAACGCATGTAGCAGCCCATACAGCTGACAATCCAAACCACTTGTTAAATGCAATATCTATATGACTCATTGGGCTTGTAAAGAAAAAAGAGGGGGGAAACTAACCCAAAGGTAATAAATGGGATAGAAAGTAACACCAGAGGAATCAATGGGATAAGCTTTTCTGTCAGTCAATCCATTCGTGCTTTTTTTTGTTTTAATTACTGGCTGTTTGCTTTTCTGTTGCTACAGTCACCCGAATGCCTAGGAGGCCGTCTTGCTTGCTTCAATATTGCTTGCTTAAAACTGTTATCCCAGCTGATCTTCTAGAAATTGTGTGTTGATGGGAAATCAGAGATCAAACATTCGCACATGGACGTTTATTTTGTTCATTCATTTATAAAATCAAATGTATAAAATTTGATTTAATTGAATCATCTTCCAGTTAAATCAAAACAAAACACTCAAGGAGATTTATAACCAAATAGAGTTAAGGCTGGACTTACCTGGGAGTAAGCACTATTAAATGCAATGAGCTTACTTCTGAGTAAACATATATCGTATTGGGTTGTAAGTAATTGAAACAACATTATTAATAAAAGGAAGTTATTATTTATTTATTTATATAGCACCAACAATGTACTTGGTGAAAATCATATCGCAAAATCTGAAAGCGCAATGCACCAGAAACCAGAAAGGGTTTAGATCTGTACTTGAGGCTGCAATCCTAAACTCAAGCAATGTAGTCTTCTGAGTAAACTTGCGTAGGTTTGCGTTCTAACGCTAGGAACATGGTGGCCTGGTGGGTCTCCCTTGGAAGATGGTTTCAAAGTTATGGTGCAACTACTGACAATGCCCTGCCCTTAGCCCTACTAGATTTTATTTAATGTAGGCCAGGAATCCAGAGCAAGACATCTCCAACAAGCTGTAGAGTGGAGATGGATATATGGGAAAAGATACCCTTGACAATACACACCCTCATTACAATCTATTGTTTGAGCTGGGTAGGCTCATTATTGTAGGTGTTCAGGGTTTTTCTACCCTCCTAGTTGCAGCGGTCCAAACCCATGGTTTGTCTGTATCACGAGCTAGTTAACCAGTTAATCTATTTTTAGCCTTTAGTGGATTGCTTTGGGTGGCAGACGTGGTTCCCCAGTGTGGTTTGTCCTCACAACAACCATGTGAGATAGTGACTGTTCAAGATCACCCAACCAGCTTCATGGTTGAATGGAAATTTGATTCCAGGTTTCCCCTGTCCAGGTCTTACACTTTGCCCATTACTGCATACTATCATTCTCAGAAGACATCTGATAACGTTGGTGCCGCTGGCAGCTGTATTTGCTCTGTGGAATTGCTCGGTATCAACACTGATTTATGTCTTCACTGTATCATGAGTAATAACCAAGTTAGCAGTTTTGACGGCTGAGCAGACATTTATGTATGGACAGAGTTTCTTGGTCCTTGCACTCTTCTTCCCTCAGTCCATTATGCCAGGCACAAATGTGATAAACATTCCCAGTTAGTGTGCAAGGGGGGAAGGCTGGCTTGTCCATTGTATATTTAAGCAGATCTGTAGTCTGAGTCTGTACACCCCTGGGGTTATCAGTAGAATAGAATACCCAACTAAAAACTGATATATGAGGTTCAGCAAATTTGCATAAAGAGTTATTTTGGAGGATGGCACCCAAGCTATCCTAGGTAGGATGACATGGGTGAAGAGTCACCCACCAAAACTGGGAACAACATGTTTGGCCCAAGATAACCAACACAAGCTTCTAAAATTCAGCATTTATTTATTTATTTATTTTTATTCCCCGCCCTTTTTCCTCTTAAGGAACCCAAGGCGGTGTACGTAATCCTCCTCCTCACAACAACAACCCTGTGAGGTAGGTTGGGCTGAGAGTCTGTGACTGGCCCAAAGTCACCCAGTGGCTTTCCATGGCCGAGTGGGGACTAGAACCCCGATCTCCCGACTCCCAGTCCAACACTTTAGCCACTACGCCACACTGGCTCTCACCGTCTACTCATTTGAAGGAGTTGATGATCAGACATAAAGGTAGGGCAAATCAACTCTATGAAACTACTCTGTGCAGGTTTGAACTGGCATCAGCTGAAGCATGGACAGACTCATAGTTATAGCTCATATAAGCAATACTGTGATAAGGACATGTTAGAGATAAGTTTTTATTTATTTAAAATTATTTTTAGGCCAACTTTAAGGGTGGAACCTATAGGGGGCACTTATGAATTGCCAAAAAAGTGCAAATGTGTCACCAAAAAAGAGAACAATGATTCACATAGCATTTGCCCATAGGAATTTATATGTATAGGTGCAAATTTAGAAATAATTATTATAATTTAAATCAGGGTGGATTTGTTTTAAATCAATTTGATTTAAATCATGATTTAAATCATTACTCAAACTCGATTTAATCATGTGACTTCCCCCCCTCCCCCAAAAAGTTCAGTCATTCATATTTTGATAACTTTTCTGCTGTACTTTACTGGAAGGAGAAAAATAATCTTACAGAAACCTCTGGAAGAGCATGGCATTGTGAATGGATTAATGGAATTCATTTACCAAAAAATTTAAACAGCCTCATGCTACATAATTAAAAGCTAATCCTTATTTCATGATGAATAACCTTTGGACTATAATGTATCTTAAATAGAAAACTATCTTTAGATAGATTTTTACTTAAAAAGCATTTTATTAAAAAAGCCAGTTTAAATTTTAAAAATCTGATTTAAATTTTTAAAAAATCCAATTTAAATTTTAAAAAAATCATTGAATTTTATCCACCCTGATTTAAATAGAAATGTAGTATATCTCACCATGTTGTGGAAGATTGTGACCAGGTGACTTGCTCTTCAAGTGCTAACTGCTCATGGACAACAGCTCTAATGGTTGTTTACCTTTAAACTGGAATTAGAAGGAGACTCTTTCAAATGGAAAACATCTTCAAATAGAGGGCGGCCCTTCAAATAAAGGACTACCCTCTGTAAAAGCAGACACATGGCCACCCTAGAAGAATCCTCTCAGGCAAACATAACATACTGTAAGAAAAGATGAGTTTCATTGGAACAGAAAAATGAGACCTGAGACTGACAAGTTGTGTTTTTATGTTTCCGTTAGTTATACCGTATTGCACTTTTTTCATACAGGTGAGCAGATCTAACCTATATTTATTTATTGCATTTCTATATCGCCCAATAGCTGAAGCGGTTCACAAAAATTAAAACCATTCAATGTATAAAACAACAGTATAAAAACATGATATAAAATACAATATAAAAACACAACCAGGATAAAATCATCAGCAGTGCAGAAATACAAATGTAAAACACAAATTTAAAACAGCGAAGTTAAAATTAATTTATAGACTGATAAAATATTGAGAGAATAAAAGGACATAGTATATTCTGTTTCTAATTGCAATTTGTAGTTATGCAGTCTGACTAAGCCGTTTTTAAAACAAAAACTAATCATAGACTAATACCATATAGCAGAAACACCCAAGCTTTGTTTCTATAGAAAGTATTCAAGCGAGATTGATGAATGGGATATATTAGTATATATAACTTATATAAACTTATAACATGTTTATAACATGTAATATATGTGTCTGTGCAAAACCATTGACAAAGAGAGCAAGGACAGAAAGTCAGGATGAAGTTGAGTGCAGGAGTTATGTCTTATCTCTTCTCCAGGCTGGTTTTCTCTTAATTGCCCCAATAAATTTAGCGGAGCTATTAGTGATGTTCAAAGATTTCTCCTGAATGGGATCTGAGTTTTGTACATGCAAATGTCAGCCCAAGAGCAATTTTCTTTACATTTTCAAGAAGGAATATGAGGTTCTTTTAACTGTTTAAGTGAGATGCTTTTAACAGTTCTGCAAAAGATTCTCTGAAGGAAGCATGTTCAGTGTTCCCTGGAACTCAAAATGGCAAGCGGTCTCTGTGAAACACACATTCTAAGTTTGGCTTTTTAAAATGTCTGTTGTCCAGATGGTAAGAATAACTTTTCGGCTTAACAGTTTCATAGCAAGGCCATCCAGACTGTACCTCCATATGCTTTCCATGTGATTGGGAGGCCTGCATGATCAGGGCAGGATCTACACTACTACTTAATAACAGTTTATAACAGTAGTGACAACTGCTGGGGCCCAGGACACACTCCATAGACAGTTTTCAAACTGTTTTCGAAGTGTCATAACTTGCTTGGTGTAGGTCTGGCCCAGAACTCCTGGTTAAGTGAAAGATCCTCTATAGCTGTAGGTATTTAGATGTTTCAGAACTTCTGTTGAACACATGCAGGTTGTGATGGAGTCAGTTGTCTTCTTTCTCACCCCTCACACATACGCATTCAGTCTACACATAAGAAGCAGGTCTGATAAAGCTTGGATCACTCTTGCCCATCTTGGTGCTCTCCAGATGTGTTGGACTACAATGGCCATGATGTGGGACTTTTAGCACAACACATCTGGAAAGCACCAGGTTGGGGAAAGTGAGGCTGCAATGTTTCAGCTGGGTTTAAATGTTTGCTGACTGTTGCCTGGTATCTTTCTCTGAGCGACGTTTTGCTCAAGCATGAACTGAGCTGTCTGCCTGTCTCCTGGCTCACCACCAGACCGGTGCCTCTGATCTTCAGTGGGCCTGGTTTAATGGGTCTTTCAGCTGAATGCAACCTACTTATAAAGTAGACAGGAAATAAGGGCTAGATCTACACCAAGCAGGATATAACACTTTGAAAAACGGTTTGAAAACTGTATATGGAATGTGTCCTGTGCCCGAACAGTTGTCAAAACCATTATAAACCATTATAAACCAGTAGTGTAGATCCTGCCAAGGTGTGTGTATATGTATACGTAGATATGAAATTAATTGATAGAAGTCTTATTAATCCTGAGTCTATTTACACGATTGAGCTGACTGAGTGCTAAAATCATTTTGAAACTCCAAAAGCAATTCCTTCTCAGAGATCTCAGGGTGGTAGACTGCATTTCATTTGCTTTCATCTACAAAATCTTGATCGGAGCAGATGTTTCGCATACAGTTCTACCTTTGTTCTCAATTCTGCATGGGAAATGGACTGCCAGCTCAGGTCTAAATATATGTAAGTATTTTTTACAATTATCCCCTGAAAATAAGGAAAATATAGTGGGCAAAATCCATCTCTTTTTTTAAAAAAACAAAACAAAACATGCTACTGATTCTGAATTGAAATTAGTGAAGAAATCATTAACCTTGGCAAGGTTGTACCCAGTACTTTTATTTCTAAGCAACCTCCTCACTTCATTAAAAGCAATTAAAAAGCTGGGAAGGTCACTTGAGTACCTAAGCACTTTTCTGAAGTGTCAACATTTTAAGAAAGATTTAATATAACCCCTGTGGATCTTCTTTTCTTTTTCCAAAAAACCAAAATCTTTTTAGCCTTGAGAGAGTTTCTTTTATCTCCTGAGCAACAGTAATACAGCTTGTTCCAAACAATCCCTCATTGTAATGCTAATATTGCCCTACAGCTCATAAAACATTCATTTATTATAAGGGGCACTTTGTGCTGATGACAATCCAGTAGCCACCTTTTTTTTTACTTTGCTGAAAAGGTCAGTGGGACATTTGTGATAGTCAAACTCTTTTCTTTTTTAAAAAGTTACTTTAAAAGGAAATCAGAATGGTGAGGAGTAGAGGAGTTATTGCATCCCTGCTGAATATTTTTCCTTAGTTTGATAATTTGTTAGCAATGTTCACAATCATTTAGTAGTTTAGAAAGCACATTTAAATGGACACATGTTGCACTCTCAAGTAGGAGTAAGCTTTATGTTAGTAAAGTGGCATCTGAATTTAAAGGAAATGTCCTTAAATGTACTCCCGCTATATTTCTTTCTACTTTTATACGTTTCTTTAGTCCTTTATTTCACTACTTTTTGGTGCTCAGTGTTATAATTGTAGCTCTAAATGCTTTGATTTTTCTCTCATTGAAAACTTGGTGGCTTTCTGCCGGATCGGTTTAGCCTACTGCAAATCTAGCCAGGAGATTTAATTCTAACCATTTCCCCTTTAGTTGGTTTCTTGCTTCTGCTAGAACAATTGACCATACAAAAATCCATACTCCTGAAACAACTAACTCTTCTGTGCTTAGGAAAATGGCTTTTTTCTAGCGTACTCATGTAACTTGCGATTTTGTAACTGTGCACCGTGCAACTGTGGACTAAATCTGCCTAATAATGGTCCTGCCATTATTAACCTATAAAGCAGATACATTCCTTTTCTAAAGTCCACTCTGTTTGTAGACTCACATGAGAGAACCCTGTGCTTACGTACACTTGTAAATATAGGCACGGATCTTAAGATATGTAAATGCTGTTGCTCGTGGAACAGATAATTTCCTCTTCCTCCTTCCCACTGCAGTCCCACAATCCCCAGAAGTGTGATTTTAGGAAACACTCTGGAACGGCATTTGATGCAGTGTGGGGAAAGTGCAGCTGTGAGGAGTAATCAACAGAAATCTGAGACCATCCCATGTGCCAGTGTTAGTACATGTCCTCTGCTGGATCCAAGCTGTGATCATCCAGTTAGAGATAATTACATGCAGAATGGAGGAAGGAATTCACAGAACACATACATAACAGGCTGCTACAAGAGGGAATTCTTGTCATCTTACCCTATTCCATGGTTTCATGCATGGTACTGCTTCTGCAAGCCCGCTTGGCCACACCTTGAACTAATTTCTCTGCTGGTGGATTGGAGTCGGTTCCTCCGGAGGACTTGCTTCTTGTACTGCAAGCTCGGCTCTCGAATACTGTAGTGTAAGAAGCAAGTTATGTTATGGATCCTTATGATTGATACCTTATAATTAGACCCAAGTACTAGAATCATTTTAGGATCATCCAGTGCTTTGACAATGTAATGGAGATTCATGTGTTCGTTTTGGAAGACCATTCTGCACATCCGTTGAAATGGAGCTGTTTCTAAAAAAAAATGCAAGAACACTTAAAAAGGTCTTTTATGATCAAGGAGTAGATGCCCTCAACATAGTTGGTCACTGAACCACTCTTGGTCTGCTGCCACCATCCTTCAAACTGGCACTACGCTTGGGAATGGAGGGATTCCCCAGGTAGTTCTGCTGCTAGGTGCAAAGAGTAAGACTAGGGCTGTGCACCCCTTACCCGATCCGGACCTTTCAGATCCGGCCCAAACTGGTTTGGATTGATCTGGACCTCCCCCAATCTGCTCCAGAACCAGATCTGGAGTGAGATCCAGAGGCCCAGATTGATGTTCGGCCCCCATTTTGCCCCCCTTCCCCACTTACTTGCCTCCGTGGCAGGCGGCAGAGGCAGGTAAGTGGGGAAGGGAGCACAAAATGGGGGACGAATAAGCCCCCCTCCCCCCTTACCTGGCTCCGCTGTCCGCCGCTGCATGGACTGCTGTGGCAGCGGATGACTGAGCAAGGTAAGCCCCCCTCCCCACTTACCTGGCTCTGAAGCTTCAGAATGGTCCAAATTGCTTCGGACCGTTTCGGAGCTCCCCTGATCCGCTCCGAAACCAGGCTTCGGAGGTCTGGATCGGCCTGCTCTGCTTTGGATCCAGGGATCCATAACGGAGCAGAGCACACCCCTAGTAGAGACCAAGCTGGTTCTCCTAGTACCTTGCATCCAGAACAATCAAATATTAGTAGCACCAGCCACAACTGCACTGAAGTCAGCACTGATGGATATAGAAATAGCAGCACAGTTCTCAGAGGGACTTAGTGTATTTACAAGTGAGGGGAAAGAGGTGTGAGAAGGATGCAATAACAAAGATCTTCATACAGACAAATTAAAAGCACACTACATGGCCTATGTTACTTATTGGACTCATATGAGTCTTTAGTCATAAGCTGTTCCAAACCAGAAATCTCCTCCTTGAGTCTCCCCTCCCTCCCACACAATTTTGAAACGTTTTCTTCTGAAGCCTCGCCGTGCTAGAAGTATCCACTGAGCCTGAATCTCAGCATTTTGTGCCTAAGCCCCTATCCTTCCATTATTTACTGCGAAAGTGTATATTTGTATGAGTGTGGAGGTATGGTAGTGGTCATTTTTTTTTCAGGGTTGTGGGAGGAAAGTGCGTAGATTCATTCCGGAATCTTTGTAAGTTGCCATGGTTCTCCTGATTCCCCAGAAACATCCAGTGTGAAGAAAGCCCTAATTATTGAAGAAACAAGTGTCCCCGTTACTTTCCACAATTCTTAATTTCCCTAACCAAGACGATAGGCCCTGCAGGGAAAAGCCATGCTGACATTGGTAAATAGTTCATTCTTTCCCCCTTCTAAAGTAGTAAAGAAAAGGTCGGAGGCATTCTTAATATCCAAACACTGTTACCACGCTGTGAACATTGGAAATAAATGCCGCACAGCATGACATTTCAAGACAACATTCTGTGCACAGGAGTCTAGATGTTGGAAGCACTTGAGGGCCATTTTGACAATGTTCACAGAAGCTATTGTGGATATACCCGAGATTATTCTACCTAATGGGCATCACTACCCTACCCATGAGTTACCGTAAACACAAACACAATATTTTTTCCGTGTTCATTGAAATATAATGTGATTTATTTATTGTAGGGGGCGAGGCATTTAAAAATAACATTATACAAACTGCACTTGTGGGCTGGATCCAGAGAGCTACGTATGTCCAAAGGGTCTTTCGCTTATATTTCTTGAATAGTAGGTCCCTTCCTCATATTGCATGACAAATGTCTTCTGAAACTGAGTTGACGTAGTATGGAATATGGCCCTATGGCTCAAAAGAAAAAAGAACGTACTTATTTAAATTAAAACGAACAAAAAACGAAGCACTTGGGGATTCTAAAGAGATGGTTGGATTTTAGGCCTCGTGGCCTGCACCCCAAAATAAGCTAACTTAAAGTTCATGGAAAGAAGGAATGTTTGCTGTTGCCTCCTTTTCCTCCCTGTGCCCTTCTGTGCTCCTTCAAAAGACTCCCTTGATGTTTGGGGGTTCCCTCCAGAACAATGTGGGTTGGAGTGTGTGTGGGCTCTTGGGAAGGGGGGACAGTTTTACATCCCTCCCTCCCTCCCCCACTCAGCAGCACCTATGCTCCATCCCACATTGTTCAGGTCGTTCCTTGAACCTTTTGTGGAGTGGAAGATGGCTGCAATTCAGAGGTCAAAGAGAGTGATGCTGCTTACTGTTTTTAAACTATGGACATAGCTATTCAACTGAACAGAGGAGATGATGGCACAATCCTATGTGTGTTTAGACAGGAAAAAGACATACAACTCCTGGCTTGGGAGTGCTGGGAGTTGCAGGACTTCTTTCTGTCTAAACACGGGTAGGATTGCATCCGTAGCAAGTTTCATAGCTCACGAGACCCCTTATAGAGGCTTTTGCCTGCAACATGAACAGGGTTAATGCATGTGGCGGTGGGGGGGAAGGGGATGTGGGCAAGCACACACTAGGGTTGCACCCTTTGTTAGATCGCCTGGCATTTATTGACTTCCTTTTAAGAATGTGTAGGCCAAACTTCAGTGTAAATATTTCCAGCTCAGTTTACAAGTGAGAACTATAAAAATATCTGAAATATATACAAATAAGCAGTAAAATCAGAAGGCTGGCAGATAAAAGCAGCATAAAACAAATTCGGTGCAATAAACCCCGTAAAGATTGAAAAGCCCGGGGAAGTGGGAAGGCCTGCTGCTGCTGCTAAACAGATGTCAAAGCGGAAACCAGATAAACCTGCTGATGGAGAGCCGGGCTTACGCGTCACTAGAAAAGGAGGACACCAATTTGCATATGCAAATATATATATGTCCAGGTGCAAAATTAGAAATAATGATTGTAATTTCAATAGAAATAAAATACATCTCGCCCTAGTGGAGAAGACTTGTGTCCCTGCTCAGTCTGCTGTCCAGATGCTAAGTGTTGATGGGCAACTCCGAATCCCCTGTGCTCCCACTCTTTTATGGATCTTTGGCTTTAAATCAGACTTGGACTGGACAGACCATCAAATAGAGGACACCTTCAAAAAAGAGGATTGCCCTCTGGAAAGTAGGACATCTCCCACCACGAGTGTTGCTTAAGAAAGTTCTTTCCCCTGTTACTACCTACCTCACTTGAGATGGCAGAGAACAATCTAACAAGGATTACCACATACCACAGGGTACAGCCAGTGTGGTGTAGTGGCTAAAGTGTTGGACTGGAAGTTGGGAGATCCGGGTTCTAGTCCTTACTTGGCTATGGAATCCCACTGGGTGACTTTGGGCCAGTCACAGACTCCCAGCCCAACCTACCTCACAGGATTGTTGTATTTATTATTTATTTATTTATTACATTTTTATACCGCCCAATAGCCGAAGCTCTCTGGGCGGTTGTGAGGATAACATGGAGAGGAGGAGGATTATGTACGCCACCTTGGGTTCCTTGGAGGAAAAAAAAAAGGTGGGATATAAATGCAATAAATAAAATAATAAATAAAATGTTTTACTATTCTATGATTCTATTCTGTCAGATATGCTTTAAGGGAGATTTCTGCGACGAGCAGGGGGTTGGACTCGATGGCCTTGTAGGCCCCTTCCAACTCTACTATTCTATGATTCTACTTATCATTACTGTAGCACTTTGCAAACCTTGTTGTACTTGTCTTCTTCACAACCCAGTGTGTTAGGTCCCTGTGGTTTCTATTTTAAAGATAGGGAACCAAAAGAATGACATACTCACTTGCCTAAGGCCTGGGAGGAAAAAGGGGCAGCCTCAGAGCAGGAAACAAAAGGGGATGGGATGGGACAAGCAAAGGACTGGCAAAACCTCAACATGATACTCAGAAGTAGAGAATGCATTGTGGTACACAGTCTGCCCAACACACCATCTTCAGACTCAAGAAGATCTTGCACTATGTTGAAATGTGTTGCGCAGACCATATACCACAATAAAGTTTCTTATTTCTGACCATCATTTTGAGGTTTTGCCTCCCCACACCCTTTTTATTTTTTGTTTTTTTGTTTCTTTTAAGACCACACAGTAATTCCATGGAGGAAGAATAGGAATTTGAACCTGCAGTGAGTATCCAAAAATACGAGTTTTTTTATCTGTCTGGATTTAATGTTGGACCCATTAGAGAGGAAGCTGTGGGATTACTTGTTGCTATACAGTTTAGTCACCCCATGCCCCGACAAGGTTCATGTAAATATATATAGTTATGCATGTTGGATGGATCTAAGACTCTCCCTCGGTGTTCTTTGGCAAAAAGGCGATTAACGAGTCTTATAAACAAATTATTTATGGCTTCATGAAGCCATACTTCAGTTCTTTCCATGCAAGATCCTGCTCTTTAGGGGACAAACATTTCCAGCTATCGCAAAGGAAATAATTTATTTGCCAAATTGGCATTTCATTTCAGCAGGATGATTTAGGAGCTAACCCGAAAAAGCAGTTCGGATTGAACTGAATTTGAGAGCCTATAGATTTCTTCTACCCTCTTGATCAACATGGATGTATGGTTTATGATGCAGATTATCTAATAGTTTTTTTTAAAAAAATATGTATTATGAGACATTATTTATTGTAAATAATGAGAAAAGCCAGGAAAAGAACTAAGGAGATTCCCCTGAAACAATGTGTTCCACAAAGGATACATAACAAGGATATAACGCCATTTTTTATATAAAAGCTGCAGTGAAAAAGGAAGTCAGTGAGTGGTAAAAATGGCAACGTCTATTTGGAACTCTAATAAGACCGTTGAGAATTTCCTGTGAAGACTTAAGTGTTCTTGGTGAAGATCTCCAATACAGTACAGCAGTACCTTACTGTACAGTAGGTTAACCTGTTGGTTGTCTTACTATGGTTTTAATTTTTGTGAACCGCCCAGAGAGCTTCGGCTATTGGGCGGTATAGAAATGTAATAAATAAATAAATAAATACAGCCACAGGCAACTAGTCTTTTATAAGAATGCATTTCAAATTGTTCACAAAAAATAAAATCCCCGCAACTCAGAGAAAAGCTGGTCTGCTGAAGAATACACAAGTCGGATTCACCGACATCCAATCTCATCCATTGCAGATTTCTTCAACATCTCTGACAAGCCATATACCAGAGGAGGCACCCCGTGATACAATTAAAACCAAGTTTTGCAATATAAGAAACACCATTGCATGTGCAGCAGCATTAAAGATAGTTCAGCTGCTACAGATTATGGATGAAAGGCCACCAAAGTGTTTGATGAATAACACAAGTTTTCATTGTATGGCATCACAACAGCAAAGGCCCTGCCTTTCGGGGTGTCCCTTCTTCTGAGGTGGAGGACTCAAGAGGAGGTCATCTTTAGATAAACTCAATAAACAGGTTCATTCACCCCAGTGGGTCTTTCACGTACCCCTCTCCCAAGCTCATTTGAGATTCATCGTTCCAAAGCAGCAGAAACAAACTCGAAAGTAGTGAGGATCTTCCAACGCTACTGAGATGTGCATAACATGCTGAGCACCAGTCAATAAGCTTTCTGCTGTGTTCTAAATTAACTGCAATTTCCAAATATTTCTCATAAGCTAGCCTAGGTGTTACCAAGGCGTTAATAACGCAGGCTATGCACTAGATTGGCAGTTAGAAGAGTGGGGTCTCATGAAAGCTTCAGTGGGGCCCACACAAGTACAGTGAGAAAGGGATTTTAGCTTTAGGGCGCTGTAAAGCCCTAGACAAAGGGAAAAGGTGTGCGATTGTCATATTTTGTTAACAGCCCCTGAATGCTCCCAAACTTGCTCTGTTTCCTATTATCGTGGTGGGCCACGTTATCATTCATAACTCTTGTGATTTCTATTTTTCAGTGTTTTCTATGCATTCCCTTTCAGAGTGTGTTACTGTCGTGCTGTGGATTCATTACTTTCATATTCCAGGAGTAGCTAAAAGAATAATAATAATAAAAAAAGCCTCCCGTCTTTCATGTAGATGAAGTGGTGTTCTTGGGCTTCTTTTCACTCTCTGCATGGCTCTGTGGTGAACATTCTCATTCTCCCTCACAATTTGTTGGGGGGGAAATGTTTATTATGGCAGCCGCTTTCCCAAGTAGCAGAATATACGGATTGATGGAGATTCGATTTGGCAAATATTTTCCTTCTTTTGAACATCCGCATAAATCTTGCTGTCGTGGCTCAACTGAAATGAATCAGGGAGCTAGATTTGCACATTTCAATGGAGTATGTTGTTAGGTGGTTTTAACCATGGTTTAACCCTGATAAATTGGGCTGCGTGAGTTTGTGTAGCTGCACAAAAACACTACAGTCGTTTTACTGCGGTTAGATCAACACTGGCCTTCTACGGTTGCAATAGAAACACCACATCCCAGGCCTCATCTGATGTTGGTGGGGGAACATATGATTTTCATTATGCTGATGGACCATCAGTTGCTGCCAGAAGTATTTGCAAGCCACAATCCAGACAACTGTGCAAGTGACTGTAATCCCAGCTGTGCTTTCTATTGATGTTTCTAGAGCGATCCACAGTACCATACATCAAACTGATTTTGAAACTTAAGGGAAGTTCAAAAGTGGTTAATGATATGGCATGGAGTCTGCTGTTCCTCTCCAGAAAGTGCAAAGTCTCATTGGGCATGTGCAAGTTCAAGGATGGGAATGGTTGGTCATCTGCTCAAGGCTCACATGCAGGTGGGGGCCCATTGATAAGAGCCCCTTGGAGTTTTTCTTTCTCTTCACCATTGCAACCTGCTTGTTCATCTGCCTCTTGCTCTCGTCCAGAAATGGTGGTGGTGAGGAGCAGTAGATCCCATGGCCTACTTGCTCTCTGCCTGTCAAGGAAGCAAGTGGTAGCAATGATGAGAAATAGGATGAGGAGCAATAGGAGATGGTGACAACAGCAGAGAGAAGGTAGACTCATTGATGGAGGGGGCCCATTGAGGGTGTCTTGCCTTAGGGCCCTCAAAAAGCTGGAGCTGGCACTGGACAAGGTGTGCCTCTTTTGATTGTGGCCTAAGTCAGCCTAGGGGGAAGTGGTCCAGAAGTAGGATCTGGATTTAGAGGGACAACTCCACTCTGGATCTTAGAACTTTAGGTCCATGGCATGGAAAGAATAATTGGGTTCTTGATAAGATCAGAACCTTATCTTTATCATTGTAAATAGGAAGATTACATTGCCCTTGTCTGATTTTTTAAAATTTATTTATTACATTTATATATCGCCCCATAGCCAAAGTTCTCTGGGCGGTTGCCTGGATTTGGGAATTCTGTATTAGTTCATTGGCTTTATTTGTGGAGTAGCACTACTATATTAACAATTCTTTGATTATTATTATTATTAAAAAATCTGAGATTTTTTCAGGCTATTGGACATATGTAGTTTGGCACCGTTCTTAGTTTGCATCTGAGTTCTCCCCCCTTAAGTGTATAATGCTAATTGTTTAAAACACTGTACAAAGGAGTCCAGCTTGGGTGGGGTTTTCTTCAATGCAGTCTGTATTTATGCGGATAACCTGTAATGGAAGCTAAAGAGATGCAAACTGAAAACTGTACGAAACTCCAAAAATGCTGTTCTGGAGCTAATTTTGGAATGTAGGGCAGAATTAACCCATGGAACAATAATGAAACAGAATGGGAGACATCTGCTCATCCTGGATTGTAAATATGTTTGTTCATTCAAAATTAATGATTTAAAACCACAATTCTAAAACAAAACCCAGCAAATCAGCAGAAAGGAGTTCTGATTAAAATTTCCCTTGCACTTTTCCGCCTCTTAGCTAATTGAATTAAAAATAATTGTTAGTGATAAGTTGGAAACTGTCCTTTCCTTGATGATTTTTGTCATTTCTTGGTGATGCGTATGATGTGTTTGCCTATTAAGGAAGCATTGCACTCACTTAGAATTGGCTTTGCTCTTGGGGATGTTAGCACATAGCCAAATCTGATGGGCTGCATTGCATAATGTTGTCATTGTTCAGAAATTGATTTCTTAGAGGCTGGAGATTCATCCATGTAATCAATTTTTAGGAAGATAAACACATGAACTATACGAAGAAGAAAACAACGCACTCTCATAGCAGAAGGAAATGAAGGAGAACAACAGCAATGAAAGGTTTTTCAGGAAATTTCCACCCCTATCCTAATTTCAGCCTGAAGGAAAAATCTGAAGGAAAAATCATTATATGTAGCCTTGCTCCAATCCTCAAAGTTAAAGTAGAGTTCTGTAATGAGGGTGTCGTTGCTGAAAAGACCTTGTTTGTTGTGCCATCGCTCTAACTTCAGTTAGAGGAGGTATAGAAGTATACATGCGGTGGTGGATGGTGGGTGGTGGGTGGTGCTTGTACGGGAGGAGCAGCTCTCAGGAATAATCTAGATCAAGGCTGTTTAGGGATTAATGGGGCTTGTGTATATGGCTTGTTTACCCTGACCTAAATGCGCATATTCACGTTTCAGGACACATGACGCAGCTGTCCATTCACTGTAGCACATATTCGTAGTTGCGATTTACCGTGAGTTTGGGATCACATTAGAGTTTGCACCGCATTATGGTTATGTGTCTTTGGGGGAGTTAAATCACATTTTGACATGTGGGTGGAGCTTTGAGGGTAGGACAACGTGATTGGCCAATTTCCTACCTATCGGCTGCCTCGTTCCTTCGTGCCGTTTTTAGTTTGAATTCTCTGATTCTGCGGAGCTCTGCAGAGAGAGCTTATTAAAAAAAAGAGGGGGGAACAGGCATCCTCCTCTGCTGCCTCGTTCCTTCCTCCCCCTGCTCCCAGTTTGTCTGTTATATGAATCTGCGGAGCTCCGCATATAAAATTTATAGCTTCTATCGTCTCTACTCCATAGCATCTAATCATCGTATATGCACCTATGCGCATTTATAACTGCACTCTAAAAAAATTTTTAGGAAATAAATCACTGTTGCTGCTGCAGTGTGACGCTCTTTACCTACATTCAAATCAACGAAAATTCGGGTTTATATTTAATGAGTAGCAATCCTGTTGGTGGTAAAAAAAAACTAGCACATTTAATTGTATCTGCAAAAATTGGGAGCTAGTTCAGTTCTCTCAGCTCTGTGTTATGCATGGGAGCCCTGGCAAATGCTACTTTGACTGCAGGGCTATAGATAAGGACGTGGATCGTTATGTTCCCAGGAAGCCAGTCTTCTATTGTCTTTAGCACATCATTGTGCACAAAGGTGTCTTTCTGTAGTTTTAGGGTGCAACCCTGGAAGTAAGCCCCATTGAACTCATTGGGGATTCCATTTGAGTTGGCATGTATAGGATTGGATACCATTGGAATGGATACCATTCCCTGAGGCCACAGCTAGACCTAAGGTTTATCCTGGGATCATCCTGGGTTCGCCCCTGCCTGAGCACTGAATCCCCTGTGTGTCACCTAGATGAACAGGTTTGACCCCTGGATGATCCAGGGGTAAACCTTAGGTCTAGCTATGGCCTGAGTGTTACCAGCCATGCTTCATTTGAACTTTTCATTTGTTTCTTGTGTCCCGTTTTTAATTACCCTAAATCATCAAATAAAGGTTATTTATGGGTCCGTCCCCCCTTTTTAGAACATTTGCCTCTGTCCAAAACAGAGAGTTTCTGGCCATGCAGTGTTTCAAAAAGGCTTCTCATCATCCTGTTGTACTCATTCCAGCCTGACCCATTGGTCATCGTTACCAGTAAAGTGAATGCTTTTTTGGAGTCAATACAGAAAGACGTATATAACATTCTTGGAAATCAAAATGTCAAGTTGGCAGGAAACAATGTAAGCACTGTCATTGCATCAAGTGGCATTTGCAGTTTTATTAGTATGAACCAATTAAGTTGTTTTCAAGGCGAGGGCTGGCGTTCCTTCAAAAAGTCACTTTCGGAGGCCTGATAAGGGCTTAGTTGGCATGGAAAACCTGATCTTGGGTTTAGATTTTTGGGTGGGTTTAATGCAAACACAACTGGAATGTTTTAAGCTGATTCTGTTATAAACCCACTTCCTGCCACTAGCAAGAATACGTTAGACTTGCTTCCAATGCACCCATTTATTTAATGAATGCAAGCTATAGGTAGTATCAGGAGGAATTTAGTTCTTGATGCTTTTTAATTCAGGTTACGTATTGGATTTAGTAAATGAGATCATGTTTATACACCACTAAGAAAAAACATACAATATGAAATCTGATGTAATTTTTGAAGTTCTGATCTTGTGCTAGGTGTTGTATATGAGCAGTGTGACAGCAGCAATAAGTGCCACAAACTTGCTTTATGCTGTAGGCCCCAGGGGTATAACCTGAGCCTCATCTCCTCTGAAAAACTGTGATGGGAACTTCAACAACAGGGAGCCAGGCTGCTGGTCCAGCCTCAAATTCCAATCAATAATTCCATATTGCAAATAAACGATGACAGAGTAGTTATATACTGCAGAGGCCACCAGTGAGGGAGGAAGCAGCAGCCAGGCACCTCTCCACCATGCCTGGGTCCAGCTCCAGCTGAGAGCCCCCTCCCTCCTGCTGTCACCTGTAACTGCTGAACTTTCCAACTAAGATTGTAGTGCCTGAATTTGCTTTCCTTTCCCCCCTCTTCCTCCTCCCTCCCAATCCCCTTTCCTTTTGTGTCATGTCTTTTAGATTGTAAGCCTGTGGGCAGGGACTGTCAAGAAATACTTTTGTAAGCTGCCGTGAGAGCCTTTTTTGGCTGAATGGCGGCATAAAAATCCTTAAATAAATAAATAAAAATAAAAATAAAAAAAATAAATATACTAGTATGTTTTGGACTACAGCTCCCAGCATTCCCAACCATTGTCCATGCTGGCTGAAGATGATTGGAATTGGAGTTCAAAGTATCTGGAGGGCAACATGTTGGCGAAGGCTGGTATATAGGAAATAGGGATGTGACATTTAGTCAGTTGAATTAATCCATTTAAAACATTTTGATTGGTCATAAGGATGCCTCCAAGTAATCTATGAGTACATTAAAAATGTTAAATACTTTATAAATATGGTAGATGGCAAGCACTATCTTGGAATGGGCATTCCTTCTCTGTGTGAGAGAGAATGAGCTGTGGATCTTTTGAGATGTTTGTTGTGATGTGTGCATCATCTAAAAACAAAGTGTGATTTTGAGATATTTTTATAGACACATTTATGTACATTTACTCATTTAATTGACTAAAACTCATAAAAGATTTTTTTTAATCAGCTGAGCACCCTAATAGGAAGCATTTTTATGGATTCAGAAGTTTGTGAATAGACAGGAAGAATTATGTGTGCTAAACCTATTTTCAAGTTCATTTGTTATAACAGTTGTATCGTTATGAATTTATTATATATTCATCTGCCAAGTCATTCTATTGTAATAAGTACATTTGTAATAAGTAGATCCCCCGATGTGTTATGCTGGGAATTTGGCCCAGTCTAGGCAAACTGGTTAAGTGGACTTATTTGATTATTTATTATAGCTATTAGTATGTCTCTTCTCACTTGCTCAAATCCCAAAGCAGTTTATAAAAGAACAGAATAACTCTTAAGGAGGGCTTTAGCCACGCCAAGTTTAAATCAGATCGATTCATGCCTTGATTTTTTTTTTAGGAATTTTTAAATCCCCCCCCCCAACCCTATCCCCCTTAAACAAAAACACACACACTTACATTAATCCACCCCTGTGCATTTATGGAGGGAGCTTTTATCCTTTACTTTGCTGATGCAGTGCTCCACTGCTGCTGGTGGAAGTTTCTACTCCAGCCTTCTCCGACCTGGTGCCTTCCAGATCTATTGGATGGACCCCGCCCCCCGCCCCCTGCACTGGAATCCCAGCCAGCCAACAGGAGTAATAGTTTAGCTGAAATAAAGAGCCTGCCTGTTCCTGACTCAGGTGTAGAAGCTTTCTCACTCACGAAGCCAGCCAACCCAGAAGCACTTTCACACTGCAGAAATGTGGATGATTGATTTCTATGAGTCCGAGCAGAAACATGCTTCCTCTTCCCCCGTCAGAATCAGCAGCCAGTTAGTGTTTCCCACTCCCCCAAACACTGTGATTGGAAGAGAACGTGGTCAAAGACAGCGCTGTGGCAATTCCTAATTGGTTAGCTACAGATGTCAATATCCATTTAAATGTTTTATTATTTTTTCTTCACAGCAAAGCTACCCCTCACCCCACTCAGTGTCTTCCAGATATGGAGATATTTAATTGAGACAAACACACACAAATACAGAGCATTGATGCCTGAAAAACAGTCGGATAATTTCGGAGACTTTAGATGCTCCGATTGGGCATGTCTCCACTCTGATACTAATTGATGGGTTTGGAAGCAGCCAATCTCCGCTCTAGAAGATCAAATGCTCCGTGGATGTTCACGGTGACCAGATAATTCTGGGGCGGAGTGCACACCCCTATTATATAGTGCTCTCAAATATGCAAAGCGCCAATGTGCATTTATTTGAACCTTGTTTGGAATCCTCTCAGCAATCCTGAAAAATGGGTAAATTGCAAATAGAGATGTGACTAAAACTACGTAATGAGTTCATAGAAAAGCAAGATTGGAACCAAAACTGTTTTCCTTCTTCTGATGTGAAATTGGGTAGAAAAGGAAGGTGTGCTTGCGCCCTACGTATCAGGAAATATAGGCTACTTCTTTAACCTTGGCAGTTCCAGCAATTGCATCTGGGCTGCCAGTACTGAGCGTGTCACTTAGAAACGAAAGCAGGTGGCACAGTGCAGATTCCTATGAGTTCACATGAGTGTTTGCCAAGCGGATGTTTGCACAGCATTTCCATGATCAAAGTCAGGTCTTGAAATTTTTTCAGAAGTCTTAAAAATTCCACTTGTGCAAATTGGCTTGGGACCAATGCCCTGAAAAGTGTGCAGGTGTAATGGAATGTGAATATTACAGTTGTGAGGTTTTATAGTATTTTTTTTTATAATATATTTTTTAAAAAATAATTGTGTATCCCGATTGCAGACTGTGCATGTGATTGCGTCTAACAGTTGCCTGCATCCCAGAATTGCTTGATATAAAGCTGGAATGTGTAGCGTGCCAAGATAATGACAAGGATCCCTTAAACTTAGTATTAAATATGCATGGCACTAAGCAGCAAACAGTGTTGGGTTCATGGAGTCAGGGATGATCATACGAATAATGCAAGTATTATACTGAGATGTCCAAAACGCTACCCACTGGCATGAAATGTCAATTTGAGATGGCCATTCCCCCCCCCCCCCATGCAAGCTATTAAATCTACTGGGTAGAGATTTTCCCTTAATTTTCCAGATAGGATTCTGTTTGTTGTAGGCTCAAAAGGGTTATCCTGAGGATTCTTCTGAGCTATAAGGCATGGTATTAATTTTTTTTAAAAATAAATCTTTCTCAGATGGGCTGGCTGAACAGTTTCAAGACCTGATATATTTTCCTCTTGGCTCTTTTGCATAGGCAGACCTGAGTTCATCATGGACTGTCCAGGCAGTAGGGAGTTTCAGTCAATAACGGTTCTATGATGAATGTTCCTGTATGATATCTGTTTGCTGTATTCACAGTTCACATATTTCTAAGATATTCAAGTGTACACCTAGATTATAGGTGTGAAATGGTTATATATGTTAACATTAAATTACAGTCAACAAAAAGAGGCCTCGTGGCCAACTTAGCATTGTCAAGGTCTTAACATATATTTAAAGTTTGGTTTTTCTTTCTTTTTCTCTCCCCTTCCTCCAAACCCCTGCTTTGGGCTGGTTGCCAGAAAAGCACAGGATAAGGCTGTTTTTCTCTGCATAGGTTTTTAAAAAGCTGTGCACCAGGGGTAAATAGACTTCAGGGGTGTGGGACCTTTCTCTCTCTCCTTTTTTTTTTACTAGAACCATGAGATCCACCACACAGAGCCTGCTGCGAAAGCCATACTCTTCTGATTAAAGAAGTCTGAGTTCAGGAATTTGTTTTGAGGACCAGAACTGAACAGAGCTCACAGTCCTTCCATATAAAAAAACCCTCCTAGTTACAACAAATTTCCTTCATTTCAACAATGTAATTCGGGTGGTGGGTGGTAGCCATTTTGTTTATCCTTTCATTAAACCCCTTGGAGTCAGAAACCCTAGCTGGTCTACTGTAAATCACTCAGGGATCTACCACTACATCCAAATTTACTTTCTGCCCACCCCTTCTACAAACTATGAAAAACCATGGAGTTTTTTTTTGTTTTGTTTTTTGTTTCCAGGGCCGCCCTACCTAGGTACCAGAACTTCTGATTTCATGAGTTGTCAACCCTGGTTGAGATACACAGCTAGAGTTTGGGGTAGTTGCTACAGTGTGATCATATTCTGACCACTCTGGAATTAATCTGGGCCCACCCTGGGTTATAATTGGATTTTTACGATCGTTTTTTCTCTCTCCTGACAATTGCTTATGGGTAGATGTTCTTGTTTTGGAGAGAGGATGTCCCTTTCCATTTGGAAATCACAATTTGGCGTGTTACATACCATGAATAGCCAATCTCATTTATGTCATGTTTATGAGGCGGTGCTGTGCTATCACTCCATGGAGGAGAAAATTTCCGCTACGTCCATTTCGTTTCCTAAAGCCATTACTACTTAACAAAAGATTGCTTTCTAAGTTGTGTGTGATGAGTGACAGGAAGCCAGATGAAATCAAGCTGTCACTGGTAATAGCTGTCTCACTCTAAACGGAAGAAGTGATCGCCTCTTTGCTCTTTCAGTGATCTTATTCACACAAAGATGAATGCCTCACGCCAAGTTCTGAGGGAATAAATGCCACCAAAGCCACTCTCAGTAGCAGAATCCAATGAAGCCTTTCTTTGTACATTTTACCTGCTAATGACCTCGTTCAACATCAAGCCATGCTCTTCAATTGACTCGGCTTGCCCTTGCCTTGAAATTCAAATGTTTATTGTAAAGCTACATACCTTTGCCTTCCAGCTATGATCTGATTTGAATAAATTTCCACTTCAGTCAGTGGCACTTAACAATGTGTGATTGTGTGCAAGAATGCAGAACACACGCCTAACATATGTTTGTGATATATATATATATTGTTGGTGAGCCAATACGGTGCATTGCTGATAGGAAGAAGCAAGACACCAACAACTGCGATTAAACGGGCCAGAACTGTACTGGAGGAACATGGCAAACATGTGTTGGATAAGACTAAGATGGAGGGGGTATTTTCAGACACACATAACCCTGAGCTGCTCAGGAGGATTGGCATGGATAGCTAACTGCAGTGTCCCCCTGGTCAGTAGGGTGTAGCTTTGGCTTGTCCTGATGGATGGTAACCCACTTCCCTTGAGTAGTTTGGCCCTCCATATTGTTTATTTAGGTGTAGCCTTCCTAGGATCGTCTCCAACCTTGTGGGTGTCCTGCTATCCTCCCTCTCAGCTGAAATGGATCTCCCAAGCACATTCTTTTTCTCACCCTATTCTCCATGTCCACTCTGGTCTGCCTCTCAAAGTTGTGATGAAAGATAGGTATCTTCAGACCAAGCCAAACTGAAACAGTTAAAACTGGAAGTGCATGGGACAGAGGGAGATATGATAGTAGTGGTAGAGTTAACTAACTCTAGTGGTCCAATTAACTAACAATGGGAGTGCCACCCACCCCTTGTCACTACTGGCCTTGTTCCCCAAAACACACAACAGCCAGCTATTTAAAAGCAGACCAGTAATTTAAAATAGAGTACTGGAATTCCATCTCTCTCTTAGAAATAACAAATCCCATCTCTCTTAATGATTAAAAAATAACGTTAAATTATCCTGTTATGAGGAGTCAGCATTGTTCATATTTTAAACATTTATTTCTTCACTGGTGGACAGTAAAAAGGGAAACCAGTAGAATCTTATACCCGGGTCCTTGCAGCTCCATGAAGCGGTGACTGAAATGGATGGATGACCTGCTTTGGGTTTGTCTGCTACCTCTGTCAAACTTGAGGAAGTACCTCACTCCTCCAGCCAGAAATGGCCTCTACTGCCAAGCTTATACAGGGCAACCACAGTTCAGTTTTCAGCAATATCAGTTATCATTTTAGAAGTTCTTGAATCCAGCTTTTTGTTCTGCCATCATATCTCCTGAACAAATGGTCTGACTGCTATGTAGTACGGACTTGTATCTGTGGCACCCTAGGAAAGCAGCTATTGTTTTGTCCCATTTCCTCTGTCAGCTGCAGAAACACCCATAGAAACATGCTTCTAGGGATGAGTGAAAATATAGTAGTTTTTTTTATATATATATATATATATATATATATATATATAAGAATTGACCCAAACTTTTAAATTTCTTCATATTCAGGACAAAAATAACTTGAGATTTATTTTTATTTTATTTATTTTTTAAATGAATTTGGGAGAAACCAGAACTTATAGATTCTTTGAATCAGGCCCAGGGTTTTGAGTACTTAGCTCTTAAAAGTCTTGGTTTGAATCCCTTTGAATTCATGCTGTGGTTGAATTGGGGTTGCTGCCTCTTTCTCCTGATAGGTTCCTAATCTTTAACAAGGGCCCTTTCTATGGGCATGGCTAGACAGGGCCACATCCCAGGGATATCGGGGTGGGGTGGGGGAAGTGCGAGGTGTTGTTGCTGGGTGTTTTTTTTTTTAAAAAAACTTACAATTTCAGTGGAGCACTCATGCTCTCTTTCTCCTTTAAGAAAAATAAATCCGAAATGGCTTCCACGATGTCGCACACTGCGTGTAGATGAGGGCGATGATTTCACGATCATAAAATTGCAAGATCGTCGCCCTCCACCCCTCTCGTCTAGCCATGCCCTACACCTAAGGGTCATCCCAGGAAAATGGAACGATTGTCCCTGCCTGTTCCTGGGATCCCCTGTGTAGCATTTAGATGCACAGGAACGATCCCTGGATGATCCCGGGATATAGGGCTGGTGTAGACATGCCCAGCTATATTATCCAGGTACAACATGATTTTCTCCATGTATCTATTTATTTATTTATTTATTACATTTCTATACCGCCCAATAGCCGGAGCTCTCTGGGCGGTTCACAAAAATGAAAAACATTCAAAGTATAAAACAACAGTATAAAACCATAATATAAAATACAATATAAAAGCTCAACCAGAAAAAAACAGCAGCAATGCAAAATTACAAATTTACAAATTTAAAACGCCAAGTTAAAATTTATTTATAGACTGTTAAAATGCTGGGAGAATAAGAAGGTCTTCACCTGGTCTAAAAGCATATAACGTAGGTGCCAAGTGAACCTCCTTAGGGAGCTCATTCCACAGCTGGGGTGCCACAGCAGAGAAGGCCCTCCTCCTGGTAGCCACCTGCCTCACTTCCTTTGGCAGGGGCTCGCGGAGAAGGACCCCTGAGGATGACTTTAGGGTCTATTACTTTGGCCAGTGCAGATGGCTAAGAAATTCATTTGGCTACATTTTTGACAAAAACTTAACAAAATTCACAAATTTCTTCATATCTGAGATGGAGAGAATTTAAGATTTAAAATTGTTGAATCCCAGAGAAAGCAAAACTGACCAATTTGTCCATTCCTAACTGCTTCTGCATCTAGTTCTAGGAGGAGATCACAGCATGGGAGGAAACACCATAAAACATTAGTACTGGGTTTAAAGTATAAAATAAATATTGGCTTAGACTAGAATGACTAAATTCTACAAAGTCATTTAAGAAATTTCATCCAATTTAAAACACATTCAAGAGTCCGGTTTAAATGACCTGCAATACATTCATGTTTTTCCACACTTCCATTTAATTTTGCAAATTACATCTGGCAAGTGGAAGTCCGGATTTCAACCATGAAGATGGAAAGAAGAATTTTGTGCTTGAAAGGTTCAGTAGGGTGGGGGGAGACCTTGCCAGGATTTCAAGTTTAGTTTCTGCAGATTTGTAAATTTATGTACATATATTTCAAAGTACCTGGGCCATGCCAGAGGTGGGATTGAGCAGTAGCTGCACCATCTTGACTCTAACTTGGCTTGGAGTCCAGCCAAGTCAGAGGCATTACTCACTGGCCATGTTTGGACCATGGTTTATAAAGCTTTGGAAGAACGGGATGGCTATGTGCTCGTTCTATGATGCTTTGATCCCTCTTTTCATTGTGTGCCAGCATTAGCACAGAGGTCCTAGTTTTCATCAAGCCAGGATCATCATGCCCCTTTTCTGTGTCTTAATGTTAGCTAACAAATCAGGATAATAAGTAGGGGTGTGCACGGACCCCCCGATCCGCTTCTCTTCCAGATCCGCAATTTGCGGATCGGGCCGCTTCGCTCTGCCCCACTCCGCCTATAGTCCGCTCCGCTGCGGAACTCCGGATCCGGATCAGAGCTCCGCTTCCCCCCCAATAGGCTTGCATTGAAAGCCAAAAAAGTATACAACTTTTTTTCTGAAAGTTAGAAACCTCACATTTGGCACCATGACACCTCATGGACGTATACACACGCATGCCAAGACTCAAGCCAATCCCATCATCCCCTGATTTTTGGGGAATTTATGAAAATCGGACACCCCATTTGCAGACATGGGCTGTTCTCCGATGTTTTGACAGATAAAAAAAATTGAAGCAGGCACCCCCACAGATGCCATCTAGAGCCACATTCATGGCAAGACTCAAGCCAATCCCACCATCCCCTGATTTTTGGCAGGTCTCTAACCTTTTAACTCACCCCAATTCACACCCCTTTCAATATCTCCGTCAATTTTCACGTTAGAAACCTCAAACTCGCCACCATGATAGATTATCCAGGGATACACATGCATGCTGAGACTCAAGCCAATCACATCATCCCCTGATTTAGGGGGAATTTATGAAAATCAGACACCCCAGTACCTCAGGGATTTAAAGCTGCAGACAGCTCAATGGGGCCATTTCAAAGGAAATCCCAACATGCCATGAATTGGGGAGTAGAGATAAACCTAAATATGAATCTTCTTCCACACTTGAAAAATTGATTTGGAACTTCCAAAAGTCTAAGTGAGCGCAGGAAGGACTTCTCCCCTGAGTCAAAGCAAGACACACAAAAACCAAACCATCCCTGCGAGGTGGGCAGGGGAGGAAGGAGGGAAGGCAGGCAGGCAGCAGACATTTCTGGGGGCATAAGGAAGTGAGTCAAGGATAGTTTCAAAGCCAGTAATGCATATAAAATGGAATAAATAAATAAATAAATAAACAAAGGAGGGGTAGCAGTGTTGCTGAATAAACAACAGAAGAAGTTTTAAAAAAAGGCTATATCTGTCTTTTACCAGTAAGAGGGGGGTGGACGTGCCCAGGGGGAGGGGGATAATTTGACTGTCCCTGTCTAGGGACCAGTCTTTAAGAAGCAAACTTTCACTTCAACTCATGAAAGCCATTTCTTCTCCACGGGTTTACCATTGGAGGGCTCTGATGGCCCTCCAGGGCAGGACACAGTGTGTGTGCACTGGGCACATCCACATGCCCTAGGGGAGCTCATCCCCTTGCACCACATCTATTCAGTTGTTCCCCAAGGTTATGGTGGGTAGCAGTGCTGTATTTCCTATCTGTTATTTATTTGCTTAGTAGTATATGATTTCAGGTTGTGTTTGTGCATTTGGTGGGGCTACTGTTTTAAAAAACACTGGGAAAAGTCCGTTCAGACTAAGAAAGAGAAGTTCCCAGAATCCCAAGTTACCTGTTTTGCCTATCCCCTCCTCCAACTTTGGGATCATGTGATCATGACTGGGAGTTGACTCTGCCCCTCAGCCCTTTGAAAAGGTACCTTTTCCCGCTATTTTAACCGATTTTTTCAAAAAATTCTAGCAAGCGAACCGCAGCACGCAGAGAGCTGAGAGTAGGCTCAAAATGACCCCCAGCCATGACTCTCTAAGCACAAGAAGTTTCAGAAAGATAGCTTAAAAAACAACACAGTTATCCCCTATTCTTTTCTGCAATGCAATCCTATGGGTGAAATTTTTCAAAATGGCGATCGGATCGGACCGCGAAAAGAGAAGCGCTCCACGTATGGGTGCTTCTCTTCGCTGTGCTTCTACGGGTCCCCAGTCTGCTTCTACTCCGCCTCTGGGCAAGGCAGAGCAGGCCAATTCGCTTCTGATTCTCTGATTCTAATCGGAGCGGAGCACATCCCTAATAATAAGCTAGGATCAGATCAGATGTAATGGTGAACTCTGGCTCCATGTAAGCCAGAATCTCCATGCTGAAGCCAGCACATGACCAGGCCATGTTCAGAAGACACCTTAAACCATGGCTTCAACCACGGTGAATAAGCCTTAAGTTACCGTGGTTAAAGCCATCTTCTGAACACAGCTATAGGGAAGTGGAATAGTGAGGGAGGAACTTCTCTCAACTTGATGAAACCACAGGGAATTGTCCAAATGTGGCCACTGTGTCTGAGTTGAAACAGGCCTTTTGCTGAGTCCTTATGGTTGCATAGGGGATTCTGGGGTTGTTTTCTCCATTTGCACACCCTACTTCTTTCTGTACTTCATTGGCTGTGCCTTTGCTACTTTTACTCTCTTAAAAATAAGGGCCCTTTTTAGCTAAATTGCTGAGAGCTCTCAAGAAACTGAATTTTAATTTCAGCTTTGTCGCTGGCGGAGTTAAACAAGGGAATACTGTCTGCAATGCAAACCACTCAAAGGGGGATAAAATTGGACAGGGTGGGGGAGAGTGAAAAGAAACCAAAAGTAAAAGTAAACAAAGGGTGTGTGAAACTGTAATCTGAAATGAGGGATTGGTGTAGAGTCCCCTTTTCTAAGAAGGTTCATTCTCCATCTGGTGAATTACGTAGGGCTATTGGCAATAAAGAGTTATTCGTTTCCAGTTGATCTTACTTAATCCCAAGGATGTGGATTTAAATCCCAGAGTCATTGAATGATATTAGTGTGATGCTCCCATCTGCCTTTGAAAGCTTTGTGGTGTAAGGCTCCTAGCAGGTGTTACCTAATATAATAAATACCAATGAATCTGGAGATTGTGTGTGTGTGTGTGTGTGAGAGAGAGAGAGAGAGAGCGAGAGACTGGATGGAAGATGTGCTTTTCCAATAACTAATAAAGATATCGTTTTTACCAGATGAGGTAGTGAAATAGTACACCCACAACCCAGCCTGAAGGTTGAACAAATATCAGTACATTTATCGCAAAACAATGTTGATCAACAACTCCCCTGGCCCAATGGTTCTTCTCTAATGAATAAAACGTGGGTTACCCGTTGTTCAGAGCAGTATAGAGTTGTCTGTTTCCTCAGTTGCCCTGCCTTTTGGGCTTCTCTTCAGTTCTCCCTCATATGAGAGAGTGATGCAGAAAATGAAAAGCCAAGGTGAAAGAAAATACTATGGGTAGGATCCAGACCAAGTGGCAGTGCTGAAGTCCTATTCAATGCCTGAAGTGGGAGGGAAAAGGAAGTAGGATGTTTTCAACGTGGGAGAGAAAGAAGTGAGATGGTGAGACCAGATTCAGTTGTGTCACCTGAAGAAAGTGGTATTGGTTATAGGTCTGCCTGAAAGGAAAGGAATGGAAAGGCAAGGCTTGGAGCACTGGTCCCACTGAATTCAGCAGGTCTGGAATCAGGGGTAGGCATAGTTTGGAACCTGTTGAGGGCCCAAATCCCAACAGGCATCCACTGATCAGAGCTCCCTGGAGTTGCTCCTCCTATTCTCTATTGAATCTGCCCCTTGCCTTGGTCCAAAACATCACTGGTGGTGAAGAAGGAGGAGCAGTACAGGCCACTGTCTACCTGGCTCTCTGCCTGTCAAGCACGCAAGTGGAAGCAAAGCTGAGGAAAAGGATGAGGGTCAATAGCAGCTAATGACAATGGTGGTAAGAAGGCAAACTCAACTGATGCGGGCGGGGGGGAGCAGGGAGGTTATCTTGTCCAAGGACCCTCCAGAACCCGGAGCCAGCTCTGAATTTCAATGCAACCAAACTGTCACTAATCTAGTCTGAATCCAGCCATACAGCTTTCAAAATGGACCTGACATCTGAAATGAGACATGGGCCATAGCTCGACGGGGCTTTATCCCGGGGCGAACCCCGAGATCATCCCTGTGCATCCACATGACGCACAGGGGATCCGGGATATGCCCTCCCCTTTGGCCCCGTTTTTTCTACGGTCCCGGGCTGAGCCGGAGACTGCAGAACGTGTGGCCGGGTGCCGCGGGTTGATCCAGCTCCGTGCGATTCCTCACGAGGAGCCGGAAGCCATGCATAATTTAAAAATATAATTAAATGTGTTTCAGTATTAAAACATTTAAAACATTTGAAATACATATCAATTTTAAGAGTCCTATGCATAGATATTTGCCAAAAGCCTGCTGGAACAAAAAAGTTTTTGCTGCCTCTGAAAGCACATGAAGCCTGGGAAGGGAGTTCCAGAGCCCTGGAGCAGCCACCGAGGAGGCCCTCTCCCGTGTTCCTACCAGGTGTGCCTGTGATGGTGGTGGGACTGAGAGAAAATCCTCCTCTGAAGATCTCAAAGCACGGGCAGGCTCGTAAGGGAGAATACAGTCTTTCAGATAACCTGGACCCGAGCCGTATGTCTTTCAATATCTGATTTTGAAGATAATTTCTGCTGAAGGAACCCAGCTTTACATACAGCTGTCTAGATTTGGCTGAATGTAACTGAATTAAGAGCCAACTAGAGGATTTATAATCAGGTCTTTACCATAAGCACACAGCTCAAGTGAACCTTCTAGGAGTAATTACAGGATAGATATCAATATCTGATCCGATCCTTAAGTACAAAGCTCTTGCTAGTGAAGTTCGCATTCTCAAATTGCTTCAGAGAAGCTCTGATGTTATTCCGTATACTTCAATGGAATACAGCAAAATAAATAAATAAATAAAATCCCTATTTGAGTGAATTATGGCCTGTAGCCAAAGACACAATAATCAAACATTGATGCTTTTTAAGCCTTAATTTTAATGTGTAGTGTGCTGGAGCAGGAATCCTATTATTTCACTCTTGAAAAGCAAATATCCAATGAACCTGTAGTAGTAGTAGTAATTACCTACCATTTGTATTTTTAAACTTGAAGGTAGTAGTTGTCGTATTATTGGGGTCTCCAGCATGGAACTGTGGCCACCTCTTTTGTCACTCAGCAGACACCCTGCCTCTCATGATTTTTAATTAATTAGTTTTATTTTTTAAAAAAATATGCTTTGTTAGCTGGGAAGCTAGCGTACTACGAAGTGAAAAGCTGCCATCCAGCACCATCTTTATTTGGGTTCAAAAGAGTGATTTTGGGTTTTGGACTTTAGACCCCACCTCTGCCTTGTACTTGGATTCCTGGGCAACTATTCATGCTTATATTATCTATATCCTATGGGATGACAAATCACAGAATCCTCTTATGGGATATAAGAATAAATTTACCAGTAGCTTGGCTTCTGGTAAATAGGTGTTTTGTGACCACCTATGTCCACTATGGCAATCAGTTTATGAATGGGCAAACGCCCCATGGCAGCCATTTTGTGAGAGTGCTGGTGACACACTCCCCAATTCCAAATGTTCCCCCTGATACAAAAAGGTTGAGAATGTCTACCACTTGTATTTTTTAAACTTGTGCAGAATATTATCAAAGCAGATGTGATGGTACGCATTCAGCTACTGCCAATTTGCAACCAGTTCTCCCTCCTGTAGCTTGGTGGACTATAACTGCACCATAGAGCACTTACTTTGCATACAAAACATGACTCAAGAAATTAAGTCTGACGCATCTCCCTCTGTAGTTAATAGGGTCTGTGGACAGACCTCATAAGGGTTTAAGGGCAAGTAGAAAAATAAAAAGTAGTTCAGATGCCCAAGGTTACCAGAAAATATACTAGTATTATTAGATCTTGTAACTGCTATCCTATAAATTCAAGTAAACTCTACTGTGCCTGCAGTTAGATGAGAATACACTTGTTAATCAGTAAACATCTATTATACTATATTGATAGATGTGATGTGAGTCTGGAGAATAATCTTCTCGACTAGGTGTGTCCTTGGGAACTTGGAAACAGAAGGGAAAGAAAGCATGAATAAAGGGGAAATGGTAACATTGCAAAATTGTTTAGGCTGTGCAGAGCAGTTTTTGGAAGATTATCAGACGCTTCCCCTCACTTAGCAGAACCCGTGTCCTTGAAATGTGGTAGGAAAGACTCCACACAAAGGGAAGATTCAGGCTTTATTTAGCCGCCTGCTAAATTTCCATTAGTGTCTGAGAATAGGACTGTATATCATGTCCTTTGCTGGCATCCTTTCTTCTGTTGGATGGAAATACTGCTCAGCTTCTGTTCTGTCTTTTCCTGTGAGGTTGTGGGCGTGATGATGATGGTAGTGACAGGAAATCATAATAAACAATGCGAACAACTAGGGGAGAACCAAAAATAGTAGAACATTTAATTGAATCATTCAGTAAAATGGTTTAGCAGTAAGTTCAGGGCAAACTAAAGAAAGTGTTTCTTCATGCAACCCTGGCTTCCATGCTATTACACATAGCAACACCTGTCCATTGCTATTTCTGCAGTATTCTGTGCAATTCACTCAAATGTGAAAGTTCTTGCATTAGAAGATGCTGCTTATTTTTTTTAACTTCTTTCGAATATTAGCTATGGATATTCATTTTTCTTTGAGAGTTGAAAACTGTGGTTATGCATTGCATTCGTAGTCATTGGAGCAAGTGTGTTCCTGTGTGTGTGTGTGAATTGTAAGAAGGGCTTTGCATGGATTACAAAGGAAAAAGTCATCCTTCTGTAACATTAGCTAACGTGTCGGTTATTTTAATTTGTGTAATACAATGAAATGCAATGCAGGATGCAAAGTATTTATAGAATATAGGAAGAAGTTATGTTGGGAAAGAAAGCTTGTTTGTTGTCTGCTACTTTAGAAGGGGGGGGGGAATCTTCCAAGAACCATTCATGCATAGAAATCTGAACTGTGCGGTTTGCCAAGGTCACAAAGACCAACGATGTACTTGTAAATGTGAGCTTCGTATGGCAGCTTTTATGTGTGCATGTTTCCAAACGTTTCAAACACTTTAGAGCCTAAGGGAAGCTCTTTAAAATTAACTTTCTCATCTTGTGGCTTCATGGATCCTTCCTCATATGTATCCATATATGGACAGCATGCGAGGTTAGCCTGGGTTCATATTAAGAGAGACTGATGATCTATCCTGATTTTTTTTTAGTTAATGCATCTCTATCCAATGTCAGCACATTTCTGCAAGATGTGATCAAATCTTCAGATCTTGGCATCTCTCCTTTTTTTCTTTCTTTCCTTCTTTCTTTCTTTCTTTTTTTATCATATATCCATGTAGAATCTGCTGGAGTATGAGTAACGGTCATTGTTTTGTCCTTTTGAACCTTGGGTCATTTTTTTTTAGGGGTGTGGATGGTTTCCTACAAATATTCAGCAATTGTTTTAAAAGTCCTTTACCTGTGGATGCTTGAGGAATTCAGCTTTTGTGATATCTGATCTGTCCCTCCCAGACTAATGGGCAGATTGGAACTTAGTTAACTACAATTTTTCCTACATTTCAAATGGCCCAACATGGTTGCCATCTCAAAATGCTGTGTCAAAATACGTTTAGGGAGCAATCCTGTACATGTTTAGACAGGAAAAAAAAGTCCTACATCTTTTGGGACTTTTTTCTGTCTAAACACACATAGGATTGTGTTCTTGGAAATGTGTATTTTGAGTCAAAGTATATTTAGAACAGGGATGTACTAACATTTTGTTTTAGTTCATTAAACATCAGAACTGTTCGCACCACCTAACGCAAATGCAAGTGTATTTTAAAAAATGCACATTTTGAAAAAAAATGATTAAGTTACTGGGAGAAAAGTACTCATGTTGGATTTGGATCCACAACTTTCCCGTTTGAGCAAACAAACCAGAAAGCTTGCATTTGGGAATGGGAGCGAGGCGGACCAAGCTTCGAGGTGGGATTCAGAATCTCAGCAAGCTTGAATCTCACCGATTCGCCTATCCGTGGTGTAGAAATGCATATTTTGAGAGAAAAGTCGTATTTCACTGTGTATGTTAATGCAGATTTTCACGCAGAATTTCTATACATTAGAAAATTAATGATGAAATGAGATGAAATGAATTTATGAGTGAACACATCTGGAAGAGACATGGGCTGGAAATAGACGGAGTTGTCCATCTATTAAAGTAAAGTTATTGACCTCAAACTCTTTTCGTGTTATGTTCTAGGAAATGCTATGAAATCACATTGTGTCTGTTAATATCTATATTTTCTATATCCTATAAAAGGACTCTGTGATCTGCTATCCTATAGGATATATGTAATATATGTATGAACAGGTGCACCTTGATTGTATCTGAAGGGAAGAGCTGTAGCTCACTGTTAGAGCACCTGCTTGGCTTGCTGAAGGCCCCAGCTTCGATCCCTGGCATCTCCAGGTAGGACTGGAAAAATTCCTGCCTGAAATCCCAGGGAACAGCTGCCAGCCAGTGTCAACAATACCAGGCTAGATGGTCCGTTGGTCTGTGCCATGACACAGGCTCTGAACACCAGACCCGGCCGCGGCTACTCCCTGCTCAAGCCAAGCACCACCGCTTGATACGCCTGAGGCAAGGGATAAAAACCACCTTCCTCCAAACTATGTGGAGAAAGGGGTTTAAATGGAGAAGGATTTTAATATATAAAATGAATCACTGTGAATTATATGTGCTGAGGTGAATTATTGTCAGAGTGGGTGCTAAATGTGTAAACTTCGGATGATAAATGCCAAACAGACACGTGGGATTTTTGTGGTAGTTAAAAACAAAATAATTAAAATTTGTTTTTAAAAGTTCACAAGCTTTGTTTCAAATAAAAACATTTAAAAACCTTTTTGAAACCTTTCATCCAATCCTTCTACTCATTCACATACGCGCTTTCCTTTCTCTCACACAATCACTCTTGAGCTTTCTTTATTATCTGTATTGATTAATATACATCAACTACATGCACACTACACTCTAAAGACACCACTCTCTATACTGAACCTCAAATTTCCCAGAACTTAAGTACTATAAACACAGAGAGCACTAAAGACTCTAAGAGTACCTAACATATCTCTCCTAATCCCCTCAGTCATTCCCTTATATATCACTCCTCCCCACTCCCAAGACATTCTAACTCTACCCATTCAGGCCAACATTCTAAAACTCACAGACTTACAAACTGCAGACATACATTTGGGAACTGACTTGTGGGGTGTAACGCCACAGTCTGACTCAGTATAAGGCAGCTTCCTATGTTCCCACGCATGTATATACCTGTTTCGGTTTGGTGCTATTTTGCTAGGAATAGAAAAATTGTACGTTGGACCTTCATGGAGAGATGGCCAGTGCTGTGTGAGGACTGTCTGGATTAGCATGGATCTCTTGGGGAAGGGGAGTAGCCTGGGTGCCATTTTTTTAGTAGTTATTTATTTTCAGCATTTATGTACCATTCCACACCTAAAGAGATTCCAGAGCGGTGAACAATGAAAGATGAAATGATTAAAAGATAAAAAGACATAAAATTCCATATTAAAAAGTGTTACTTTTAAAAACAGAATTTGGATAAAAACCACGGTTTGTCAGTCAAGGAAGGCTTCCTGGAATAAAAATACTTCCGTGAGTTGCCAGAAACAACAGATTGTTGGCACCTGCCTGACTTCCAGAGGCAGGGAGTTCCATAGAAAGGGGGGGGCACCACACTGAGTGAAGGTACCACCCTCACCCCACCCTGCATGTTGCTTCGGTGGCCTGGTGCTATCCCACAGAGGCAGCGACAAAGTAAGAATGAAGTTCAAGCATGCCAAAGGAGTCCTGGCAAGACCTTCCCAATGATTTCAGTGTGATTTGCTCTCTTGTAAGAAATTTGTGAAGGTGGGCATGAAGAGGCCTAAATTACTTTCGACACGTAAGAGATTTCACAGATAATTTTTTCAACCTAAAATGTGTGTTTCATAGATGTTAAACGATTGCCTCTCTCGTGGCAAGATTTCCAAAAGTGAAAGCAAGCCCGAGTTAATAATCAAAACTAGGCCACCGCGCTCTGTTGGCAAAATTCCCTTGAAGTAAGTAAAGCCAGCCAAGAATTTCTGACCTCTGGTCTTTTAAAGCTGACTTTCACTACCTACTATGGAGAGAGACTTAGAGAAGGAACAAAAAGCTTGGATGAGGTCACTGGCTTCTATAACTGTGCATTGAATAAGTGTTCTAGGAGGTTTGCTGTGACACTCAGCGATGTACCAGCAGGATACCAAAACGTGAAGACCCATTGGATTATGGTAAAATACTCACTAGGAGGATGTTGTCAGTGAGAATTTATTGCCTAAGAATATTTTTAACCAGGCTTTCCAAATGCTCAAGGTAGCTTACCACCCCCACAATCAAACCAAGTGAAAAGTGAAACAAAAAACACCCTCAAACATGCAAAGTCATTCTAGCAGCTACATAAAACCAGTTCCAATTGCCCTTGCAGCACACGTGGGCAATTAAAAGACTAGCAGGATGAGGAAAAACAAACTGAAGCTGAATCCAGACAAGACAGAGGCGTCTGCTGTCAAAGGCCCCAACCTAGGTTTTGTTTATTTTTGTTTTTGATTTATTTTTTGAATCGGAGAGAAGCGCAGGAGTGCTCCTGCACAAAATGTGAGTGTTTTTAAGAAGAAGAAGAAAAAAAAAACCTCCTGCTCCCCAAACCCCCAATGAGCACAGAGCTCCTGAGGACCTCCATGCCCAGCTCCTGGCTCCTCACGGTTACTCGCAAGGAGCTGGGACAAAACTGCGACGTCGGGCCACATGTTTTGTGGTCTCGGGATCATCCCGAGACTGCGGAAAAATCAGAATAAAACTGTAGGGCGATATCCTGGGGCAAGGGAGGGATCATCCCTCCCTGCTCCCAGGATCCCCTGTGCGTCATGTGGATGCACAAGGATGATCCTGGGGCGATCCCTGGAATATCGCCCCATCTAGCCATGCCCATAGTGTACGGGTAGAGGTGCTCCCTTAGGTATTGCTGTCCCAAGCTGTGTACGGCTTTATAGGTCAAAACCAGCACCTTGAATCCGTGAACTGAGGGTGATAAATGCAACAATAGAGCCAGGTGGGCTGGGGTATTCCATCCTCATGAGTTTGCTCTATTCAAATTCTATTCAGGATGCCTATGCAGACATCCTGACTCTAACATTCAGTCAACCTTTTCCCCTCTCTCCTATCTTCCCCCTATCCTGGAGATCTCAAAAGCTCGCACATTTGTTTGTGTTCGTTGAGTTGGCCTAATAAAAGTATTGCCCTACATGGATTTTGGCATGCTGTATTCTTATAGCCAATGTGCCAGACTTTTTAATTTAGATTTTATTCACACAGAAAACAATGTTGGGCATATATAGATTTACCCTAGTTCCAAGAAAAGATGTCTGACGCAGTGAACATTTAGGTTAATTGTATGGCCTCTTTTCCTTGTCTTTTGATAGTGGTCTCATTGTGTACCCATTGCAATCATGTTTGCTCTTTGTGGTCACACTGTGTTTCCAGTGGGGTCGATTGGAAGCCGAATGGCATTTTGAAAAGCTGGAGTCAATTTTTAGTTTCAACTTGAGCTAGATAATAACCGAGATAAATGGGAGGCCATAACGCTGGGTGGGATGAAAAGAGAGATGCATCTCTGAAAAGGGATCTTCCCAAGAATGGCTCTTAAGGTATCAGTTCTGGACTTGTCAGTGACAGTCAGGTTGTGACCTTTAGCCTAGATCTGTCTAAGCTGCCAAGTAATTTGGCAGAGACCCGCTCTGGGCCTCTGAACTCCTTCAGTTTTCCGAGCTCATCGGCATTTATGGGTGGGAAGAGTACTGCAAAACGATACCGGACTGTTGCGTTTCAGACAGTACATTATTTTTGGAAGGCCGTGAACTTTATAATGAAAGATGTGCCAAAGTTGTTTAGGAAAGTTCAAAAGTACATGAGATTCAGTCTCTCACTATCCTAAGGTTCCCAGAATAAGGTTACCCTGAGTAGCCAGGGTCATTTGAGGTCTTTTGGTGGAACGGATTGTCAGAATGAGTGCCTGGACCAAACCAGCAGGGAGATGAATTTCACGAATATTCTCATGCCCCTCAAGAAGTGTGCCCCACTTTGGGATAATCTGGGAGGGCAGGTTAAAAAGCATGAAAATATTGATGGGGTGGGTAGGTCCCAGACTTTAAAACACATACACACAGAGAGACACAAGGAGACACAAACCAGTTTAAGATTTTATGCACATTAGCGGACTGGTCACCCTAATCAATGGTGCTGGGAGGTGGGAGATATTTTAATGCCCATTAGTATATGCATTAGTGCACACACCTAGGGATGTACAACAATTTCATTTTTGTTCACAAATAATGCAAACAGGTCCCATCAGCAATACCCAATGCAGACATGAGAAGGAGTGCCTTTTTTAAAAGGAAATATTTGCAAATTCCTGAATTCACGATCGCGTCAGAAAATTGCATATGCACTTTGAAACGTGCATTTATTTATTTTTAAAAACTAGCATTTTCATGCTTTAGTAATTGGGGGAAAGTGCACACTTTTGAAAAATAGGCACAGAAATGTGCACTTTACCCATTACAAATGCAGACTTTTGCATCTGAATGAGCAAAAAAAAAAAGGTAAAAAAGAAGACAGGAGTGAGCTGCAATGAGTTTTAAAGTGATTTTTAAGAGAATTTAGGTGAGCTTGAATATTGCTAACACACCACAGGCTTTTTTAAAAAATGAGTTTTTAAATTTCTCATTTGTTTTTAAATCTAGGTTTTTATGTGTATGTGCACTTCAATAAGGCTTTAGAAAGAGCCTTTTAATGTGCATCACTATGCAGAGTAGCTTAAAGCCCTGAAGCTGAAAAAGAACGAGCAAGCAATATCCCTAAAAGTTTTGTTTGTTTTTTAAAGCACGAAGTTAGCTGCAGAGCGGGACAACCATCGCTGCGAACTACACAAAACAAATACAAAAGAGTAGACAACCTTTTACCACCCTTTGAAATAGTGGTTTTGCCATAGAAAGTCATGTAAACCTGGCACTGCAGTAGTTGGTGTAATTCTTGATCAGTAGCCTATTTTTAAAATCTTAACTCCTCTCTCTGTTACTGCCAGGAACTTCCAGGGTTTTAGCCAGAAACTTCTTACCTTGAGGGTGATATCTAGTCTAGTGAGCTCCCTGGGAGTTTCAGGCTTCAGAGCTCTCTCAAGGCACAGAAAGAAACAAGACTGTGCAACTTCAGCTCCTGCTAACTGCAGACAGTACAAAGGCTGACTGCTCAGTTATGATAGAAATAGTCTTGACCCAGCTCACACACAACTTTTGAGAACGACCAAGCATGCTAGTTCGCACTGTTCAATAGCTCCTGCTGTGAACAGAGAGTGGCTAACTAGCCCAGGGTCATTTGTCATAATGTGCGAACCACAGACTCTGGCTCGTCTCTCCCCTAACAAGACTCTAATTCCAACTTTGGAGTTCAAATAGAGCCACAGAAAGATCAGCAAACAAACAAACACAAAAAGATAGCTGCCCAAGAAATATGGTTCCCAACACGTTTCAAAGGAACTCTTCATCAAGGGCAATGTCTGTATAAACCAGGGGTGAGCAACACATCAGTCACATTTGGCCCCTGAAATCTACAGCGGCCCTGCAGCCCTCACACTGCCAAAATGTTCAGTGGTGGCAGGGAAAAACCCTGCCGATATACATACATTTGCCCATTGTGTTCCGTAGCATTTTCCTGCCAAATTTAGGCCCTTCATTCCAGGGTTAAAGTATGTCTCACACATTTGTCTCACACACTCACTCACTGTATACTTTTTTAAAACAAACAAACGCAAAAACAAAACAAAAGCATTCTTACCCACTAATTGGGTCATTTACAAACTGAATAAATGTCATATATAAAATAAACCATGTGGCTTGATTTCTGGGGCAGTTTAAGTGGAAACTCTTTTGGTGATGCCCATTCATCAAAGTTGGTTTCCCACAGAGGAAGAAGGATGGGATATCACCCTTCAGGGATGAGGAATGGACATTTTCTACCTCATGCTCTATCCTCCAGTTTAAAATGTTGTGCAACTCCGTTCCAGAAACTCCAGTGAAGCTTAATCCAATATTGTTCAATAAAAAGATCAATATTGGTAGACAATTTCCTTGTAAGACGGTTGGTTCCTCTACTGCTACCAATTTCCTGTGCAAAAATGTACATGTGGAGAAGAGATTTGGATGTGTTCTGAGATGGTTCTGTCAGTTCACATGGCCAGACCCATCAGAACTGGTCAGCACCCCACAAGGGCTTAGTGTCTACCCTAGAACATTCCCCAGAATCCTTTGCAACTTTTAGAGGTTCCTTGGCAGAAAAGTTGAGGTGGAAAATATTTTTTAAATGTGGAAATTGTGAAAGGCACTGCTCTGACCTATGCTGGTTCCCATGGGGGAAAACCTGAGGGAAAGTTGTTGATTTTCTTTGGCTCATTTCAACAAACTATTGACACACTCCCTTCCTGTGCCTTGATTGCTTCATTTCAGAGAACTTAAAAGCAGCATTTTAATCAGTGGCATTGGCCAATACAATTTCTGCTTCTTTTCTTTTAGTTTAGTGATCTCACCCCATGCCTATATGGTGTTTTCCTCTGTCTCATTGCATATTGATGGCTTGGGACCTCGATACTTGAGAGAGCGCCTCTCCTAATATATGCCTGCCCGAGACCTTAGATCTGTTGGAGGAGCCCTTCTCTACATCCCACCAATGCAATATATACGTTATGATGGGACAAGGGAGAGGGCTTTCTCTGTGGTGGCACCCCGACTGTGGAATGCCCTCCCCTTGGAGGCCCGATTGGCGCCAACATTGATTGTATTTCGACGCCAAGTAAAAACGTAGCTTTTTAACAAAGCCTTTGATGGTTAAACTCACTGGCACATTGTTTTAACTGTTTTAACTGCATCTATTGCTTTTAAATTATATATTGTTTTAACTTGGATTATGGTTTAATTTGTTTTTAACTGTGTATATTTATTGTTTTATACTGTATGTTTTTATCTGTATGCCGCCCTGAGATCTTAGTGATATAGAGCGGGATATAAATATTTTAAATAAATAAATAAATATTCATGAACACTTACTGGTAGCCATGTGGCTAAAACCTATGGCCAGTTTGATGCAGCTGTATCCTGTTTGCACTATGGGGCCACTGAAAGAAAGTGGCTTCTTCAGAAGCACAGCTACATATTGCATGGTTTGGTCCACAGCTGTACTTTTAGATCAGAATGAGCAAGTTGTTTGACACCAAGGAACTCATCAGAACATTTTGCCATTGTGCATTCAGGCTTGCTTCTGCGACTATGAAGGCTAGATTTTTTTTTTTAAAAAAAGCTCCAAATGAAGCCGATCCAGGTGGTAGTTAAAAGAACGGTCAAGGGCCACATATTGTGCACACTTAGCTAGTTCTTTGACTCACAATTCACTACGGGTTATCTTCCATGCTAGTTCTCATAACGGTTGAGAACAACTGAGAGACATGTGTAGTGATTGCTGCAGGTTTTTGAAGGGCTTCGGCATCTCAATGGCCCTCCTTCCTTCCTTCCCTCCCTCCATGAGTCTGCCTTCTCACCACCACTGTCTCCAGCTGCTATTGCTCCTCATCCTCTTTCCCATCATTGTTATTGCTCATTTGCTGGGCAGGCAGAGAGCCAGTGAGCAAGCAAGCAGTACCACCGCCATTGTTTGGCCAGAGCAACGGGTAGATGAACAAGCTGGTTGCACTAATAAAGAGAGGAGGCAAGTCCAGGTATCTCTTGTCAGTGGGACTCTACTGCCTTGATGCAGCCTTGGATACATGGACACTATCTGATGAAGATTCAAAAAGCAGAGGGAGTGGAAGAAACCTCACAATTTAGGACTTCTGATAGAGCTTCTGGGCCTTGTGCAGCTCCCTGTCCTTTGTCTACCCTTTCCACTGCCATCCCTATTGCCCTAGCTGTGTTCCCTTTCTCCTTCCATTTCTACTACTACTACTACTACTACTACTAATTTATTTCTTGCCCGCCTCTCCACCCAGATAGAGGCGGGGAACAACAACGAATATAAAACACATTAAAAACTGATTAAAAACAGAGCATACATGATTAAAACATCCTTAAAACATCCTTAAAACATTCTAAAAACATTCTAAAATTTCACTGGGTAGGCCTGCCGGAATAGATCAGTCTTTATTGCTTTTTTAAATTCTAAAAGACGGACAGTCAAGTTACCGAATCCCCTCCGGCAGGCCATTCCACAGTCTGGGAGCAGCAGAAGAGAAGGTCCTCTGGGTGATACCTGTAAGCCTAGTTTTGGTTGACTGAAGTAGATACTTCCCAGAGGACCTGAGTGTGTGGGGTGGATTGTACGGTAGAAGGCGATCCCGCAGATAGCCTGGACCCAAACCATGTAGGGCTTTAAAGGTAATAACCAACACTTTGTACTTCGCTCAGAAACTAATTGGCAGCCAGTGAAGAGATTTTAAAACTGGTGCAATGTGGTCACCCCTAGGTGTATCAGTGACCAGCCTGGATGCCATATTTTGGACTAATTGAAGTTTCCGGACTAGGTACAAAGGTAGCCCCATGTAGAGCGCATTGCAGAAGTTGAGCCTCAAAGTTACCAGCGTGTGAACTACCGTCTTTAGGTCTTCCAACACTAAAAAGGGGTGCACCTATTGAAAGATTGCAGATGAGTTGAAGCTGAGATGGCAACAGCAGGGTAAATGGTGGACTACTGTTATCAACCCCTTTCTCTGAAGGATGTCCAACAGGCTTTTCTCTCCCACCCACCCCTTTTGCTCGCAACAACCCTGTGAAGTAAATTAGACTGAGCGATAGCAATTGGTCAAGTTTATCTAACTAGCTTGTTGGCTAACTAGAGCTTTGAAGCCTGGTATTTCCAGGCACACTCTGATACACCCCCTACCCCCAGTTGGACAGCACTCGGGTGCAGTGGCATCTTTAACTTACAATGCCAGGTAACTACTGCAGCTTTTTACTTTACTGTTGAAGTGAACATGTGCAGGTTCTGGATGTGTATATGCTCGTGTGAAGCAAACTTTGTGGGGATGTGGGGGACTCATTTGAAGCAAAGTTAGTGGGGAAGTGGTAGCAGGCTTGCAGCTGGTTCTGCCAGTTAGAAGTAAGAGGGTGATGAGAAGATCCATGTGATCACCTGAAGCTTCTGGCATACCGGAAAAAGCTTGAGTGAGGGGAGGTATGTGTGTATGTCCAGCAAAGACTCCTTAATTTGGAGAGAAGTTTATAAATTGGCATGAGTGAGGCCCACGGCAGTCCCTGCACAGCTGTTTGGGTCCCAGACATGGAAATGTGTGAAAATACCTGAGTACATTGGGTTTTCCTCCATTATGGCCCATGTTTATCTAGCAGTGGGCAGAAGGGAAGCATATTATTATTATTACTATTATTTATTTATTTATTTATTTATTTATATAGCACCATCTGTGTACATGGTGCTGTACAGAGTAAAACAGTAAAATAGCAAAACCCTGCCGCATAGGCTTACATTCTAATAGAATCATAATAAAACAATAAGAAGGGGAAGAGAATGCACCAAACAGGCACAGGGTAGAGTAAAACAGTATAAAAGAAAGATCAAAATCAAGTTTTAAAAGCTTTAGAAAAAAGAAAAGGTTTTAGCTGAGCTTTAAAAACTGCAATTGAACTTGTAGTTTGCAAATGTTCTGGAAGAGTGTTCCAGGCGTAAGGGGCAGAAGAAGAAAATGAACAAAACCGAGCAAGGGAAGTAGAGACCCTTGGGCAGGTAAGAAACATGGCATCTGAGGAGCGAAGAGCACGAGTGGGGCAATAGTGTGAGATGAGAGAGGAAAGATAGGAAGGAGCTAGACTGTGAAAAGCTTTGTAGGTCAATAGGAGAAGTTTATATTGGATTCTGAGGTGAATTGGAAGCCAATGAAGAGATTTCAGAAGTGGAGTAACATGGTCAGAGCGGCGAGCCAAGAAGATGATCTTAGCAGCAGAGTGGTGAACAGAAACCAAGATGTCAGTTAGTGAAAAACAATATCAGTATGAAACACATTATTGTGGCCAGATTAGATTGCAGAAGCCTCAGATCGCTGCTTCATATAATCACAAAGGGAGCAAAGCAACTTGATACAGGGTCATTCTGTGCTGACAGATTTGACTGTAATGAGGGAAAGTAATATCCTCTTCTCTTTTGTTAAAACTTCCAGGCAGTAGCTGCCTGGATTTTGTCGTTTTTTGACTTATGCCTAATGCATGCATTTGTAACTTTACATCATGGTCATATAGCAGGACATGGGTTCTGAGTGCCCTTTCATAGTCAAATGAAAGGACTGGGGAGATGTTAGAAGGCAGATACACAGTATATAAAAATTGGCCTTAGCTTTACATAATTTGGAAATGGTTGGCGAGTGCAACCTACAGTGAATGTTTGCCTTTTCAGAGTGAAGACAGCAAGCAATACCTTCTCTCGATTTGACTTCATTGTGTCATCATATAGCTAATGATTAGCTTTGTGGCATTGAGTGGTGTCATCGGACAGTGCTTTCTGCCATCACTCTGACTTAGCCTTGTGATGCTGTTACAAAGCCAAATGTGACTGGCTGCAGGACAGCATGTTGTCATAATACTACAATGTAGTTTGTTTGGCTGGAACTACCTCAGGAAGAATTCCCTATTTTATTGTATTGTATTAAACCCTGCAGATTAGGGAGAGAATTAGCTGCAAACAGAGGACCAAAATGGTAAGCCGAGTGTGGGTGGGTGTGTTATGAAATTCGCTGGGAACATTCCCTCCCCTTCACCTTGAAAACATTATTGGTTAAAAATTCAACACAACCTAGTACTTTTATCCAAACACCTAATTATAAAAAGCTTTGGATGACTCAAAACATTAAATTAAGCAAGACACTACTGATTTATTTATTTATTTATTTATTACATTGATATCCTGCCTTTTTTCCTCCAAGGAACCCAAGGCGGCATACATAATCCTCCTCCTCTCCATGTTATCCTCACAACAACAACCCTGTGAGGTAGGTTGGGCTGAGAGTCTGTGACTGGCCCAAAGTCACCCAGTGGGTTTCCATGGCCGAGTGGTCCCAGTCCAACACCTTAGCCACTACACCATGCTGGCAAGATGATCTGTGAATTTTCCAGTGTTCATATGGAGATCTGGGGTGTGTAAAATTTCCCCATTTGCTTTGATAGAAGGGGGAACTCAATATATGTCTTCCTTGCACATGCAAATCTGTTATTTCTCCATTGAAATAAAGGGGACAGAAAATGAAGCCATAGTTACTCATTAGAGCTCCCACAGTCACAGCAAAACACTAACTAGGGTGATACTCTTCGTTTTTGCATTAGCGCTTTTCCACATTTAAACATTTTTTAAAAAACACCTCAATTTATTACACAAATGCCGCAACAGCATAAAGCAAGGATGCTTAATGTAGCAGAAGCAGGCAACAAGGATGGCATGACCCTTTCCCTGAATAGATTACAGTCTCCAAAAAAGCCAATTTAATTACTGTTTCGTTTAATAAAACAGTGAGAAATATGGAAATCTACACCTGCATTTAGGCCTTTCTTTTTCTCTACTCTCAACATGCTTCCGCCGGCAGGTTTCACAAACAGCCATATGCTCTCTGTGCCTCGAGGGAAGTGACTCCAGCTTGGAAATCAATATGTCATAAGCAGCTTGGTGGGTAATGGATGCTTACAGCAGCAGGTTTTTACGCTAATAGCACGACAGGCACCAGCAACTCATTTAGATGAAAGGGTTATGTGGCTTGAATAGAGGCAACAGCAAGATGGACGCTCATGAGGAAAAATCAGGAGTAGGGTGGCCACCTGGGCAGCTTTTCACTAGCCCAGCCAATTTTTGAATGCTTAAGCCCATGTATTTTTAATCACTCATTCCTTGGGGCCATTTTTAAAAAAATGGTAACCCTCGTCAGAACAGTAATATGTTCTTTGGAAAGCTGGCTGTGTATTTGACTTTGCTGGAGAAACTCTTGAGTAATGCTTCCAGTTCATACTGCCTTTTTCTTTTCCAATCTGTTTTTGCAGATTGTGGCATAAGATGAAACCATGCTCCTTATGCTCAAACTTCGGTGACCAAGATCATAGATAAGAATACAGTAGTGTAAGGCTTATTACTCAAGATCCACCAGGCCGATTTTGCTCATTTTTGTTTTAACTGAAGCTTGAGCAGTGTAGATGTGCAGAAAATTTTGAATTTTTTGAAAAAGTTCAAAGCTTGAGCTTTAATAGCAATTAAATCCCTCCACACCAACCAGGCAGGGCAGCGCCTCCACTAGCGGGTGACAGACAAACCAGCTTGGCAAATCTGTGTGGTGTGAAGATGGGCACCACCATCAGTAGGGAGGGGGGAGGGGATGGAGGCAGCCAATCAGGGTGCACAAGGAAGGGGGCAGGATCCTACAAGTTTTCAGGTTCAGTCTTTTAAAGGGATTTTGAGTAGCAGTGCTCTGAAAGACCCTTGCCTGCCAGCCAGACACATTTAAATCCATGTTTGGTTTGGTCCTAACACATATGCCTCCCTCTCATTTTTACTCTAGACTAGGTGCAGGGCCCCCAAAAGAGATCAGGCCCCAAGGATTGGGGGTGGGATGTTTAAGATTTGGATTGGGCTGCCTTCACCTACTCTAGTGGGGGGAGGAGTCATAGACAAAAGGCCAAAACATAAATTAATGTATATTTTGGCTCTTTGTACTGGGCTAGTTGGATCAATGATCTGTCTCCAAATACACCAACTTCACATGTTCATAATTCACATTCAAGGTCAAATTGGAAGAGCACCATTTGATTTTTTATTTGATTTTCTGGTGATACCCTGTACTACTAACAGGCAACCCCCTTAAAATAGGGGGTGTGGATTTGTGCCTTTGGCATACATACTGAATACATAAGCCTACTTAATTCTGTGTTACAGTAAGCACTCAGTGTATAGAGCTTGTATAGTTTATTATTTAGTAAAATATATATGTTTATACCACCCTTCATCTAATACCAGGAGAGTATACAAAATGTAATGAAAAATCTAAATATGAGACCCAATAAAAACAATAAATCATCAACTACTGCAATAAAAGGCAGGAAATACATAAGATAGACAACTCACATCAACCAACTTAATTAAGCCAGTTTAAATATAGGTACATTGATGCTCTTGAGGAATAAACACAAGATAGTCTTAAAAATAGATGGTGCTGGGAATGTTTTCTCTGTTGTCAGACAGGAGTGAAGTAGAGCTATAATTAATCACTAGTTTGATGCTGTTAAACTAATAAAACTAGTTCTTAAAGAAAACATATTGGTACAGTTTACAAAGATTCAAGACAATTTAGCTGGTGAGTCTCCCATAGATTTTCTTTGTCCGCCAAGCAAAAGGAAGCATCTGGGAGTATCCTTGACTCTTATGATGTCTTCAAAGTCTGGTGCAGTGGTGTGAATGCATACTTCTACTGGCCTAATACTGGTATTTAATATCTTTCACCAGGAAGGGATTGCTATCCCTTGAGTGTTTATCCTCCCCCAGTATTGGCAATTAACTAATCATGTTCATAAGGAAGGTCATCCTGCTCTAGCTGGGTCAGACTCTGTACTAGGCAAATAAAAGGGCAAACCCAACAGGCAAGTCAGTTAGGTAGGCAAGTAGTAAAACACAAAGATATCAGTCCCTCTAATCAGTTTAAGGCAGGAGTAGTCAACGTACAGGCAATGGTCAAAGCACAGCATTACCCGACAAGTAGATGGTTTGCAGAAGAAAGGTATGAGGTGCAGCCAAGTCAAAACGTGTGACAGTAGTCAAACAGAAACACAGTCCAAATAGTGGAATCAAGCAAGAGGTCAGTAGCGCAAACGTTCAGTTACAAAGTCAGGGATACAAGACATTGGAACTGAAAGTAAGACATTGTTCCAACAGCTAGTTAACTCTGACTGAAAGCGTATACAGCCAGAGCTTCCAGAGCCCCACCCAGGACTGAGCTGCAATTCATTACAGGCCCTCTGACAAAAGTCCTATTCATAAGGAGGGCCTTGCAACCTAGGAGTCCTTTCCTTGTGAAGAGTCCTTCTTCATAATCAAGCACTCCTTCTCAAAGGAGCCCTGCTTGTCTGCCTCCTGAGATGACAATGCTCTTGAGGGCTTATTTGTTGTCCATCCTCCAATTCAGAGGCAGAGCTCCTCTTCTGTTGGACCCACTGTCGTCTCTTTGGAGGACCCAGGCTCCCCTGGGTCTCCTGACCTGGGTGGTTCCTTTGGCAGCTCTAGCTCCTTGGAGGAGGATTCTTCCAAACAGGGCATCATAAAGGTGTCATAACCCATTTCCTAATTAGGAAATGTTATAGTTAAATATTATGAAAACATGGTGTCCATGTTATGAATCATGATGGCCACTTCCTCACAGATTATGAGACCCTTGGTACTGGAACAGTTTTCATATCATAGGCACCTTTGGCATTATGGTAATGGTTGCAAAAGGCTAGGGGCAGCTTCCGCTGGTACTGTTAACATCTTGGTGAAGATGACGTCATTCATCAAACAGTGTGTGTGTGTGGTTCAGGTTTTCTGGCAAACAGGCTAATGATGGGTTAAAATCCCCCGGTTCTTTCTAAATAGTGAGCTTTTTCAGATGCTCCAGTGAAGTGAATCTATACCATTTTATGCCACCTCAGAACCAGAATTAACATGTTACTGTTGAAATACTTTAAGTACACTATCCTATGCATGTTTAGAGAGAGAGGAAGTCCTGGCTGGGGGATGCTGGGAGTTGTAGGACCTTTTTCTGTCTAAACATGCATAGGATGGTGCCCCAAGGAGCTTTCTGGTTTCTCTTGCATGAGATGAAGGTGTTGTTTGTAAGTCACAGGATGGCTAAACTATTGGATCCACCAGGTTTTTCCTCATGTAAAGAAAAGCTTATGATTTAGCCAGGTTGGTAAACTGTAACTCTGTTGCAGATGTGTGCCCACACTGGAGTGTTCTGTTTTCCAAATGGCAGGAAAGAGATCCATTTAAAACTCTGATCTGTGCTCTGTTGCAGCCTATAGTTGTTTGCCCTGTAGACCTCTGGTTGGCTATCTCCTTTGTGATTTGAGGGAGCTAAAGATTATCTTGGCAAGCCATTCTGAGGTAACTGTGCTAGGCTTTTTCCTATTCTACCTACATAGTTCTTTCTGTTTGTTTATCCCACCAGTCTTTTAAACAGTTTGTTTTACAAATTGTATTTATGCCTGCTGCGTTGTATTTGAACTTTCTTTTTTTTAAAAAAAAATCCTGTAGCATCTGGTTCACAAATTTACAGCACACATCAAAGGATGTTCTCAGGCAAGCGAAAGCTTCCTCCGGCAAGAAACAAATGCTGCTGTTATTTATTCCTGCAGCACATGTGTTTATAGTTGACATCAAAGATGTGGGCTACCTTAGATCACGTTTTTTTCTATCCTCTCACTAATACGTGTGTATGCGGCAACTTCCAAACTGAAATGAAATAAAGGTGATATTTATTATGACTCACTCTGAGGTAATTTTGGGAAAGTTGTTCAGTGTACTTCATGTATCCCAGTTAACTTCATTATGCTGAAGACATTAGTTGGCTGTCTCTCTCCTATTTACATTTTAGGGCTAACTATGATTAGCATCATATCTGGTTTGATACAAGCAGGCATTACTCCAAATTGTGTGGGAGTAATAAATGAACAGGTTGTGAGACAGAGTGCAGAAGTCCCACTCCCGTGGTCTCCATCCCTGCTTGTTTCACTCAGGTATGAAGGGAGATTCAGAGTGTGGTCAGCTGAATGTGTTGAGAGTCCCCCTTCTGACCTTTGCGCTGAGCATGTGAAGGTCAGGGTGGAGTTGGCAGGGCCACTACAAATGGGCCCCCCACACTCTTCACACAATATTTTTGCATGGTTTTGATTGGAATTACACCTGAATAGTGCTAGAGTTATCGTTAATCCAGAGTTCAGACCCCTTCTAACCAATGAAGGGTACAATCTGAACAGGAGATGAAAGATGGCTGCCTCCTTCACATCTTCCTTGTGGCGTCCTCAGGGGCATTTCAGGCCATTGTATGAAAAAGGATGTTGGACTAGGCATGTCTTTGGACTGATCCAGCAGGGTTCTTCCGCTCTTTTTAATTAGTGTCTGGTGATGTGAACTAACTCCATTGAAAAGCATTGCATTTGAGATCCTGTGAGACAATACGCAAGTTTTGTCTAGTGGTGTATTTATGAAGCCATTCCCACATGCAGTGACCTAATGCTGAACATGTGTGTGCGAACCAACACATAATCTTCCATTCTGAGAATAAGCCCATTTCCATGATTGGTCATTGCAAAAGCAAACCAATGAAGAGATCAGAGTTTCATCATTTGGTTCTAGAAGATTTTTTTAAAAGCTTCTATATGTATCTACTTTGCATGATTGCTTCAATCCTGGTGCTTTCTCCTTGGGACTTATGTACAGTTGTGTGTGACACTGATTTGTGTGCTATGAAATGGCGTGTGTGTCTGTAGGTGTAGCCTTGAGCTTTGAGGCACTTTTTCTAATGTATACAATTTCTGGTAGTCTGCCATTTCCCAGAATGTACATTCTGTCCTCAAGACAGTTCACATTTTGTTCCAACTGTAGTGATTGCCGTTTCCTCTAATGAGGAAGCCCAGCCTATATTCATTACTGTCTGTAGTGTCTCTTGGGTTTCTCCATGTTCTTCGACAGATTATAAGTGAGCCAGGATCTTTAGTCAGTTTAGTACAGCCAAAAACTATGAGCCATTACAATGAATGGTGTATCCATAATCGTCAGTAGAATCTGAGATATATGAGAAAACATACATAAATTAACACTTAAGCTCATGCTTATTGATTAAAAATGTAAGAATTGCTTTGCTAGATTAGACAAAGATTCATCTAATCCAATATTCTGTTTGTAAAATACAACCCAGAGAGAAGTACTTCACACAATGCATAAACTGCTAGAGTTCATTATTAAAATTTTATTATTTGTCATATTGATACGCTACCTATCCAAGGACCCAACATGGGTTTCTACTTTCTCCTTTTATTCTCACAACAACCCTGTGAGGTAGGTTAGGCTGAGACCGAACAATTGGCTCAAGGTCCCTCAGTGAGGTTCATGGCTGAGTGAGGGTTAAACTAGGGCCTCTCCAGCCGTCCTCTGACACTCTGACCACAACAAGAAAACACGAAAGGAAGTAAATAACAAGAAACCAACAACAAAAAATAAACAATAACCAAAAAACACGCCAAACAACAACATCAATACCTGACAAATTGGATGCATAATGTAATAAAAAATAAATAATATAAATCTACATACAGAAAACACTCAAAAAATTAAAAAAGAAGCACTTTTTACATGCCCCAAGTACGTAACATAAAAAACAATCATATGTAAAACACAGCAAAAGTGTGGGACTACTGTAAGGTCTTCTTCAATGGTCAAATATTTCCCATTTATTATTTGTCATGTAAACATATTAGAAAACGTATAATCCAACCTTTCAGAGCAATTTGCCAAACTCTCACCACTTCACTATATTGGCTCTCAAGGAAAGATGCTTTTAAATGAGGCCAGGAGATGTGCAGGTTCAAACTGGGAATGGGTCTGTGCAGGCTGGCCCCACCCCCAGTATCCCTATGTGTGCTGGGACCTGCCTCTTCAGTCCCCAACCTTGCTGCATGGACTGGCAAGGTCAGGTTGTATTTGCGTTCAACTAAATGCAAATAGGACGGTTCACAGGGTTTGATGTGGGAGATATGTGGCAGGCTGAATTTGGATTGGCTACAGAAATAAGCAGAGCTATTTCTCATTTTTTATGTGTGGAAATAGTTCTGTCCATTTCTGAGCCAATTGGATGTGAGTCGGAAGGAACTCACTCTTTGTTAATCCTTTCCCAACTGTTCATAATCTGCTTTGCCGACCCTCATTCTTACACGATCAGTAAGCTTTGCTGTTTCAGCAATTTCTCAGTAATTATTGTGCTATTCAAAGATGGAAGGTATAATGGAACTGCACCATTTACTTGCCATTAGAATTTTCTGCAGCTGTTTTAAAGTTCCAAATTAGCTCAAAATGAATTATATGGAAGATTTCCCTTAAAAGTTCTCCAACAGAATGTGGATTGAGTTGAAAGGGATGTGGAAACACAAATGAAATTTATTTCATGAATAATATTTCTCCAAAATGTTTTAATCTTTAGATAGTCCCTCCATATATGAATAAAATCTGGCCGTATGTTGTATGTTACTAATATGTGCATATGCATTGATAAAACCCTGCAAAAAGGCATCATTGTTGAGTAGATGGTATGTCTGATGGGATCCAGATTCTGTTTGTCTAGTGTTTTAGCAATACTCATTTGGATTCTTGTGCACTGGTAAAGCACCATACAAAAAATTACATTGCTGCACATACACTTGTAATCATCAGAGATTAGTTAGGAACCAGAGTAGATTGAGGAGTTCATAGAGTTAACCTTTTGCACCAAGAATCAGGTTGGCTTCAGGTTGTCATAGGCTCCTTCAGACTAGGGTGACCCTATGAAAAGGAGGACAGGACTACTGTATCTTTAATAGTTGTATTGAAAAAGGAATTTCAGCAAGTGTCATTTGTATATATGAAGAACCTGGTGAAATTTCCTCTCCATCACAACAGTTAAAACTGCAGGTACCTTGCCCTCTTTTAAATCTGGTCACACTAGTATAGCTCCTCCCGCTTTAACTGTTGTGATGAAAAGGGAATTTCACCAGGTTCTCCATATATACAAATGACACCTGCTGAAATTCCCTTGTCTATAAACTGTTAAAGATACAGGAGCCCTGTCCTCCTTTTCATATGGTCACCCTATTTCAGACGGCGTGGCTGAGTTGTGTTCCTTACTGTGGCTCTGCTTCCTGCTTCTCTTCTGCATTTGCAACGAGCTGAAATTACGCGAGGAAGAGAGCAGCGACCACGTGGCCCATACAGTTCAATGGGAACAGTGCCCTTTAGTGGGTATTTTATAGTGCAACTTCGCGTGCACGTGGCAGGAAATCATGACAAATCACAACTTATTTCAGAAGAGTCAGGTTTTCTGTGGCTTAATTTATAACGCTAAATCTGGGAAATGGAGCAGGAGACATGCAGGCGGCTGACAGCATTGTCAAAATGACCCACGGACATCTGTGAGTGGCCAGCCACAAGCGTACTATGAAAAGCTCCTCTAAAGAAGCGCATAGGCTCTTGTCTTTTTTAAAAAAACTCCTCCACCCCTGATACACTCACACAGGGTGGGAGGAAAGGTTTAAACCTGCCTGCCTTCTGAAATGGGTTAGTTTGTCCCAAAGTCTCCTATACTTGGTCTACAGAACTGGATGTAGAGTGAGGAAGATTAGCTTGGTTGGTTCTTGAAATGTCCACAAGCACTGTATAATGGACCAGCTGATGCCATGCACATTGAGTGTATGGATGTTCCAAGGAAAGGTAGCTACCTTTTCCTTCCTGTTCACTTGATAAGGTGGTGCAGTGCACAGCCACTTAAACCTGCTCTGTTTTAGAACACAAGGGAGCAATCTGTTAGATAATTAACCCCCAATTTGTCTCATGTGTTTAAACTATAAATGTATAATGTCTAAAGGCCAGGGCTTCTGTACATTTCAGAACAAGGAGGGTCTCAGCAGAAGGTTTTCTCATACCTGCAGATTGATGGCATAACCAGCTGTACTTCCCAATATTCTTTCTTCTTTACAACTATGAAAAGGTTCGGAGAGATCCCTTGTATTGCATTTGGCCTCCCTGGAGGCATGTGATGTGCTAAGCAATTAGGTGTTTGCCTAGCATTAAGTGGAAGGGTTGGCATAGCTCTCTTTTTCTATCTTTAATAGTGGCTGCACCCATCTAGTTAGTTCCATGCAGCTATATGACATCCTGCAATTGTTGAAATATAATGCTACAGTGTGGTGCCTATTCCCAAAGCCACACACTGGAATAATGGAGGGGGATAGCAAAGCATTCTATTTGGAGCAGAATTATCCTCCTCACGTGATAAGAGAGCAAGCTTTTCTGCGGCACAGAATCAAGAGACTGGCAGCAAAGGAGATGCATCTGCTGAATTTGAAGCCCTGCGGTTTCCTGCAAGTGCGCATGGCTTGGATCCGAATCAGTGATGATTTTCCAAGTTGACATGTACAGCCTGTAGAGAGGGAGAGGTTCTTGGAACTGGTCCTCTATTTCACAGAGACGGCATTGCTTTAGAGACAGCTACCGGCACTGTTCAGGCTTTATAGCAGAGAGCATTTCGCTTCCTCACCATTAGGAAATCTAATGCCATCATAATAGGAATAGTTGAGGAGAGGTTACTCCCACCCCAAAGGAGACTCGTTTGTTCATGATAGTGAGGCAAATGTGATAAATCATTAGAGCAGCCCCACTATCAAGCTAGAATGAAGCTATGGATAGGGTTAATAATAATAATAATAATAATAATAATAATAATAATAATAATAATAATTAAAAACAAATTCTCCTATATCTCTAGATGAAACAGCCCATTTCAAGCGGACTTGGGGTACCACTAAAGGGTAGCAAATGGTCACTTAGTTGGTTTATTTTTTATACTTCTAACCATTTTGATATTTTTTTAATGTCCAAATGTAGCAGTATTTTCACCTGAAGTATGCTAGGGATGGATGAATTTGTCAATTTTAATTTCTCTCTATTTCTCATTTCTTCTGACCTTAAGTTCTATTCATCCTGGATTTTGAGGGTGTTCATAAGTTTTCATGAAAATTCATATTTATCGTTGCATACATTTCTCTGAATATATACCTTTTGGGCCATAATTGTTCCTAATATGTACAATTTTTGTAAACAGCTTTCTTAATATAATGCATTTTAAATGTGATATATGCATTTGTTGCATATACTTTCCCCTAAGATACACATTTTTGTCCACAAGTTTTTAGTGAAGAACTCCATTGCAAAATTTGGAAAAGTGCAGATTTTAGAGCATAACTGAGTTTTGGTTCACCTGTTGTTATGAAAGTACAAAATTGTGTAAAGCTTGCTCTAACCTCACTGATTCTCCCATCCCTGTTGCAAACTGCCTTGAAATGTAATGTGCTTTACATAAAGGAATGTATGATATGTGGATTGTAAATCACTGGATGGTTATGTGATGAAAACTGAATTTCATGAACGAAAATTTGAAGGTTTGAAACTTGAGTTTTTCCTTCTAGAACCTGAAAACTGAAAGTGACTCTGTTCACTTTCCCTCTCTGTCTGTTTGTTTTGTTCTGAAAGATTCAAGTTTTGCTCTCTTCCGCCCACAGAATCTCCCCAAAGTGTCTGCAGTACATTGAAAACAACAGACTACACTGATGGGAACTTTATAATTGGAATTTTGGCAGCTTCCAATTTCCAGATACATACTGGTGCAGCCTAAATCATGACAACAAAGTTACTCTTTATTTAGCTATTGGGTATCTTTCTGCAACAGATGGTATCCTGATTTCTCTTTAGCAGCTGTTTGGCCGTGGCTCTGTGTCAACAGCACCATAAGATAATACTTGTGCTGACTTGAAGCTTCTCTGTTATGCCCCTAGTTACTGGTAGACACATCTGAAGAAAAGGATAGGAAAGTACGTATATATTTTGCAAGCTTTGCATCTTTTCTTTGCCTACGGTTATGTATGGTACACATGCATCTCACAGTAGTTTTTGTTCCATATGCAAAGCATTAGGATCTGGACCTAACTCTTTAGGCCTATGTAGCTAACGTTAGGGATTATTCACACAATTGAATTCCACTACTCATGAACTCATGGGGAAATATTAGTGCAGAGTGAGGAACCTTTGGCTCTCCAGATGCTGGTGTCCTAAACTCCCACCAGCCTCAGCCAACATGGCCAGTGGTCAGTAATGATGGGTATTATAGTACAACAACATCTGGAAAGCCACAGACTTTTCATCTATTGTTTGTTTGTTACATTTATATTCTACCTTCCTTCATGGATCTCAAGGTGGCTACGTGGGATTTCCGGGTGGTCTCCGCTCCACAAACCAGATCCAAACCAAGATGGCAGCCTCACGTGCCTTCAGACTATGCCCTGGGATCTAGTGTATGAATTGTTCTGTACATAGAGATAGCTGACAGCCTTTTCTTTTTCTTTTCTTTCTTCTCTTCATCCTCATGAAATTTTGAAATAAAGTTAACAAGATAAAGGGAACCAAAAGAAGAAGATACATAATATAACAAGATCACTACAGAAACAGAGATTCACCAATTACAATTCTTAGTCTATAGCCAATATGCCTATGGAATATCTGCAGTAAAATGGCCTAGGGAGGCGCTCATTGTTTTATGAAAGAATAAAAATACAATTTATATAGCATATAAAAGGAGCATACAGTTTTGTGTGTATTAGTCAGAAAAAATATAGGCAACTTTACTTTGTTGGAATTTGATCAAAGTTTGAAGTGCTTCAACACAGGAAATAAATGGAAACTATGAAGCCGTAATATCTCTCTTCAAGTTAGGATCCCTTGCTTGCTGCACTTGCTGAGTAAGTTTATAAATAGCCATAGTCTCCCAAATTTTATCAACTCACTGATAACAATTGCGTGAATGGCGAGCATGGCCTGGCCGGCCATCTTTCAGCTGACCCAGCCCAGTGAACACTTGGCGTTGCATGAGTCCAAGGCATCTGGAAAGTGCACAATTCCCATGGCACACCATTAGCGTGCCGGTGGAATTGCACACTTTTTGGAGGCCTCAGACGTGTGTTCCCCCCCCCCCCCCGTGTCCATCAGGGCCCTTTCAGCCCCACTGGGCAAGGGAGGGGGAAGAGGCACAGGAAAGAGTGCTTTCCAGGCACCCGGAAAGTGCGGAGATTTCCATGGTAATGGTGTGGCCGAGGGAATCTACGCAGTTTCTGGAGGCCCGGAAAGAACACTTTCCCACCCACCCCACACCCATCAGGGCCTGTTAAGAGACCCTTTCAGGCCCTGATGAGCATGGCGGGGGGAGGAGAAGGGTTTCCCCTTTCTACTTTAAAGGAAGTCACCATTATAGTGGAAGGCTTTTTCCCTTCCACTTTAAGGGCGGCTGCAAGTATTAAGATGCCCTTTCAAGCCCCAATGGGTGTGTGTTTGTGGGGGGGGGGAAGCCTTAGGGCCTTTAAGATCCAAATTGGTGGGGCAGGAAAGACTAATGCAGTTTCCCCAGGGCTGGGGAATCATTATGGCAACTGCATCATTTTTAATTTGGGCCTTCGTTTTCATCATTATCTGCCAAGGCAGATAAGTTTTGCAAAATGACCATAACACAGCATTTTCCTTGGTTGTTAATTCTGCTTATTTGCATCATTCTTTCATTAACATTTTACCAATTAATCAGTGCTAATTGTGAACACTGCACTAAGATTTATATTCTGCCCTGCTAAATCATACTGTATAAAGCTGTTATACAGTATGTATAAAGTACTGTATAAGGCTGTTATACAGCTGCTTCTGAAAATGCTCAACCATGACCACCTCTCTCCCCACCCCCCAGAAACTGGCAAAACTGCAGAAAAGTTTTGGGGAAAAAGAAGGGTAAGGGGAGACATAATAGAGGTGTATAAAATTATTTGTGGTGTGGGGAATATAGATAGGGAGACATAGTTCTCCCTCTCTCATAATATTGGAACCTGGGGTTGTCCCATGAGACTGATTGGTGGGAGATTCAGGACAGATAAAAGGAAGTACTTCACAAAGCACATAGTGATGGCCACCAATCTGGATGGCTTTTAAAGGGGGTTAGACAAGGCTATCAATGGCTATTAATCTTCAACCATGGGTGGAAAGTTGTTGTCTGGACACCAAGTCCCATCACTGAGAAACAACAGGAAGAACCTGGCATATAAATTTCTCAGAGGCCAGGTCACCAGATCTATGAAATGGTAAACTGGTTCTTCAGTGCCGTCAGGTTCCTCTTTTTCTTTTCTTTTTTGAATGGACAATGAGGTCCTCTAGAACCCCAAATCCTGATCATTTCTCCTCTGGCAGCCAAAGATACTCTCCACAGACTCCACTCTTCATAGAGTGTACACCTATGTTTCCAAGTGGATGGAATTCATTCTAAGACAGCCTTTCCCAACCTGGTCTGGATGTGTTGGATTGCTGGCTGGGAATTATGGGAGTTGCAGTCCAACACATCTGCAGAGAAGACTATTCTAGGACTTGGGGACTCCTTTTGAGATGAGTCATAGAAAGTTGTCAAGCTTAGGACTAGAGATATGAAACTTCAGGGAAAACCGAGACAAATGTGTGGAGAAATGCCCCCCCCCCTTTCCCCCAAATTCCTGAAAAACAAAACAGGTTTTAATAACTTTTCTGTCCTCACCCCCTGCCATATTTTTCTGGTTTTATTTCCAGGCCTTCACATCTCTAGTTTTGACAACAGCAGTCATAACAGAAAATATCTGCTATACTGTGTTTTTGCATCTGCTCTCCCTCCATATGTTCTTATATATTCCATCAGGCTAAATAACTTTGGTTGGAGCTCATTATGCTTCTGGTGTGAAGCTTCCACATTAGTACTGTCAAATCCCCAGGATTTTCTGCCACTCTGTGTAAGGTTCTAAATGTCATAGAATGTGACTCTAAGCAACAAAATCCACACAGATGGGAAATGCACAGGTGCATTTTAGCAGTGTGTGCTATGTGTGGTAAAATTACAATCATGTACTACTGTGCAGCTTCTTCCAACCCCTTCCCTGCAACCCCCTAAATTCCTGTGGATACCCATGGACAATGTGGTGTTTAGAGACTGGGTAATGCAAATTTGGAATTTATTATGGGCACAAGCTACAAGTTCTTTATGGAGGACAGAAGTAAAATCTCCCATCTTTTACTCATAGTACAATCAATCCCATACATGCCTACTCAGAAATAAGTTCCACTGAATTTAATTATGCTAAATTGTGTTTACACCACGTAAGGGGTGTAAGATTGTAGCCTAACAAGTATAAACAAAAATGTTTATTTAGACAAGATTCAGTTCTGATACCTTTCTCAGGTTTGGATGTAATTTGTTCTTGTTCTTGCTGTGTTACTCAATTGCTACTAACATTTATTGGCTACTTGGGTATAGTTCACCATCTAATTTATATATATATATATATATATATATATATATATATATATATATATTGTGTGTGTGTGTGTTTGTCATTATACAATACCATTGAATCAATAGAATGATTATGTATTGAGTTATTTTTCCATGCTCCCTTAACAAATTAATTAAAATCTGCTATTATATAGCTTACAGACACATATTAATCACAGGCAAAATACCATTAAGGGACCACAAAGACTCATATACATTTAAATGGTGTTTATGATTTCTCTGCTTAGTACTGTGCAGTTTTAGTGCTGTGAGACTCTTGAATGGGAAATGCTACCAAAAGACTCATTACTAGTGGTCTGTTTTCACAATCCAGTCAATTCATTAGATCAATGTCTCCCCAGAAGTAAACTTGAGAGGAACAGAGTGCAACTTGAACTTCAGAAAATGTTAGGCCAGCATTCCAGAGAACCCTGTCTTATTGTTCACAATGGCTGCTCCATCATTCCACTTAACCCCTCTTCTAGTAGGTACAGCTTCAATAACCAGTAATTCACTGGTTAGTGAGTTACTGCAAGGAAACCCTTAGGGTTGTGTCCAAAGCGGACTCTTAGATTGTCACTTCAGACTCTGGCTTCAGACTCTGGCCACAGACAAACCAGCCCCCCCCCCCCCAGTCTGGATGTAACACTAAGCTTCTTTCTCCTGGGGACTTCCTGAGTATTGAAGCTGCTCAAGGTAGTAGTGGGAGAGCCAAATGTAACTGAATGCTTGTTTGTGAATGCTAAGTTAAGATTCCCTGGAATTCTGTTTATCATTTTCTGCAATTGTGATCATAGAGGTTATATTAAACTGTTTTACCCCAAGGGCCAAATTCCATTTCAACGAAGGCTAGATCGGCGCTAGGGCTCGGGACCCATTCCCGCACTTCCTGGAACGGGTCCTCCAGCCCTCCCAGGGCCAAGAGTGGCCTTTCGCAGAAGGCTAGATCGGCGCTGGGGCGGGGCTGGAGGACACGTTCCTTGACGTGCCAGAAACGCATCCTGCAAGCCCTTCCCCCACGCCAATCCGGGCATTTTCTTGGCCTCCACAATGGTGTTGGACAAGACAAAAGGCCTGGACTGGCGTGGGGGTGGCTTGTCCAGAAATTTTAATAAAATATTAAATTTCCCCCTGGACTTGTCCATTTCTGGTCTTGTCCGGGGGGATCTGGACATATGTTCACCCTATTTTAGGTTAAAATTCTCACTGCCAGTAAGTAACTAAGCATTAGGAAAGGCATTTCAATCTTTGAGAAAGGGTAAAACTGCACCAAAGCTGGGAAATCACCAAATAATTGGCCGTCAAGAGAAAGGGCGTGGGATCTGGGGAAGTGGCGTGGTCTCCTGGGGAACCTCAAAGGACTGGATTTGGCCTTATTTAATGTGACACAACCTGCCTGAGGACACAATCCTATGCATGTTTAGACAGAAAAAAACTTACAACTCCCACTGTACAGTGAGGAAATTTTGATTGTACCCTGGCCTGAAATTTTAAAGCAGATGAAGACCTGTATATAACTGTTTTAAATAAATAAATAAATAAATGCAAATTAGTAAAATAAAACAAATGCTGTGTAAGAACATCATGACTTGGATTTGGGAAATGGACTGTTCTTATTATTTTTTATTCTCCCAGCATTTTAACAGTCTATAAATAAATTTTAACTTGGTGTTTTAAATTTGTAATTTTGCATTGCTGCTGTTCTTATCTGGTTGAGCTTCTAAGTTGTATTTTATAGTATGGTTTTATACTGTTGTTTTATACTTTGAATGTTTTTAATTTTTGTGAACCTCTCAGAGAGCTCCGGCTATTGGGTGGTATAGAAATGTAATTAATAAATAAATAATAAATAATCTGGCACTGAAGGACAAAAAGGAATACATGCCCTCATTTTCACATATGAAAATAGGTATGGCGTTATAAATGTTCCTCTTCCGGAGTTATTCCTGCCTCACACATATTGCATAGCGCTGAAAGCTCTCGTCTACTCTGCCTTGTTTATGATATATTCATTCATTGACTTTACAACCACCTGACTCCCACCAGGTAGGAGAATGTTTAATCTTTTGGATAAAGATGTACTACAAACAACAACAACATACTTGTCCTACAATAGGGTGATCAAGTCGTTTGATCAAGTACACCTCAGCAGCTGCAGTGTGTGAGTGGCAGGCAGTGTACTGCATGTGGCCTTAGCATTTTTGCAACAAGCGTGGAGGCTGAACATCATCCATCCAGGGCTGGAGCCTTGGGAAAGGCACCCTCAATGAGCCCCCTCCTTCAACCTTCTCACCATCATTGTCACCTGCTGCTATTGTTTCTCCTCCTCCTCACCCTTTTACTCAGCATGCTTTCTTGACAGGCAGAGAGTCAGTGAGCAATAGACAGTGGCATTTCCTGCTCCTCCTCCTCTTCCTCACCACCACCATTGTCTGGACCAGAGCGAGAGGCAGATGAACAAGCCGTTGCAATGAGGAGCAGGAAGAGCAACTCCTGGGTGGGGGCTTCTGGGGGCTGTGCCCCAGCAGGTGCCCAACCATGCCGACCCTTGACGTCGACCCTGAATCCGTCCACTCCAAAATTTAACTTCTAGAAACCCGAGGAAGAGAGCTAAATTCTGACGAATAAAAACCCTAGCAACTAAAAACAACACAAGTCATCTCAAAGAGGCCAAAAGAAAAGGTGATAGGGATGGGTGTCAGAAAACAGATAGTTGTAGAGTATGGGCATTCCAAGGCATTGGGAAGTTCAGGCATGTAATAATAAATGGAAGCAGGATTGGTGGTGGTGGGGAACTTAGTATATAGTCAATGAAGGTGGAGTGTGTGTGTGTGTGTGTGTGTGTGTGTGTGTGAAAGAGAGAGAGAGAGAGAGAGAGATCTGGTGTGTGTGTGTGTGTGTGTGTATCAGGTCTGTTCAAGAGAGGCAGATGGAAAAATTAACACTAGTCAGATACGAAAATAAATAGATTCAGCACTCAGTGACACCATACAGTATTCTGATACGTTGTAAGCACTGGGTTGTATATCTGTTAATGATGAGTGATGCCACATCCATTCCTCTTTGCTGGCATTTTCACCTTCTGTCACTGGAATAATAAACTCAGAAAAGCTCAGTGTCAAGTGATCCTTTGCATTTTACACATCATTAATCTGTGATCTGAGGGTGCAAATTATGGACATGAGCTATTTTATTTAAAGCATTTTTACACCATTCTGCAGCAGCTGAAGGGGTTCTCAGATCAGCTTACATCCAATCAATAAAAACAAGACAGCCCCTGCCCTCTGGCGAAAATCTACAACAGGAAAAAAAGGACAAGAAATGTACGCAAAACACCAGAAACAGTAATAAAATTCAGAAGACTTGTTATCACCTCATTCTCTTGCCAGAGCAGAAGAGGCTATAACTATAATTGCCCTGGCAAGTGGATTTGTCAAAGACTGTCAATAGGCCAGTATTTCTCAGATTTTGTATTTGCAGATATCCTTTTGAAAACAACTAGTATGGGACTCAGGAGCATGATTTTGCAGTGATGCCAGTCCCATTTGGCTGAACTTCCCCAGAAGTGGGGAATTTTGCTCAGCCCCTTACCTGCTGGACTGTGGGGTTCCTCAGAGTTCTTTTATCCCATGTGTTTCTTAACATCCACACAAAACTGCTGGGTGAGGTCATCTGGGATTTGGGAGATGGGTCTCATTATTATGCTGATGACACCCAGCGCTTTCTCCCTTTTTCTGCTGATGCTGAGGAGGCGGTGGAAGTCTTGAAACATTTTCTTGATGTGGTGATGGATTGGATGACGACTAACAAGATAAGAGTCAGTCCAGACAAAGCATTTAGGATTGGGAGAACAGCCTGTCCTGGATGGGGTTCAGCCCCCTGAATGATCAGGTTTGCAGCTTGGAGTGGTTTTGACTCTGGTTCTGCTCACTGCTTGCTTTGTCTCTGCTCACTACCATGAGGGAATGTGCCCTCCTTGACAGGAAAACGGTTGTCCATCTCTGCTCTACAAGCAGAGAACTTCCTTCCCCTTCGTCTCAAGTGATGGAGAGAGACCATATTTTTGTTGCAGGGCTAAGTGCATGTCTCTACTCCCCCTTTCACTATGAATACCCTCTTCTCCTGTGAAATGCATGAACAGAGCTATTGTTTTCATGTTTCTATATTGCCTTGTAGACCCGCTTGGTCATATATGTCTAGCAAGGAACCTTTTTGAGCCTCTATGGAAACTCTCCATGTTGCAGAGATTCTGGAACGTGCTCTAGACTGCTCACACGCTCTAGGCTAAGCCTTTTGGATCCCTTTGGTGCCCTGTCAAACCTGAGTATGCAACTTAGGATACACCAGCACTCTCAAGTGGCTAAACATTGCAGAGGAAGATTGCCACCATTCCTCAAAAACCACTAACCAATCACATTAAATAGTTTTTCTGCCTTTTGTATTGTCAATCTTTCTTAAATATTTTTTCTTGTTTCTGATTAGAACATTTCCCATGAGGCTATCAACAGACTGTTCCTTTGTTCAGTAAATTCTATACCCTTGATAAATCCCCATCCAAAGCAACTCTAACACTCCAGAAGAATTATTTCACATACTTTGGAATAGTACATTCAGTACTTGCTACCATTCACCATTGGCAATAAAATATTAGGCACATTTTGTGAACCAGAAAACAAACTGCCATTGTTAATAGCCTGATAAGCCATATCTAATTTGGAACTATAATGAAGTCACTGAAATAGCTCTGTACAGTTTTTTAAATGTAATATTTAGACAGCATCAACCAAATACTCTTAAGATATGGGTTTGATTGATTAATTGATTTTGCATAATGCAAAGTGTTTGAACAAGAAAACCTGTTTCCAAGAAAGTTTTGCTGTAACATCTTTTAAAAATACCAGTTCAAAAGTAGTTTCCACAATACTGCATTCACATATCATTGAGACCTTTGCTTGGTAGGTCTCAGATCAATCTGCAGCTATTTCTGTAATTATTTGACTTCTGTTAACATTAGTAAATGTTTATTACATATATATTAAATAGTATGGTTGTGTTTTTTTAAACGGCAGGCCAAATTTAAAAGGGTACCCTAACTTCCCTGTCCCGGTGCCATCTAGATGTTTTAAACTACAGCTCTCAGCGTTCATGACCATTGGCTAAGGCATTACAATAACGCGCATCTTGCACGGGCATGGCGATGCAGTTGCGGGTGGGGTTGAGAGAGGCGAGGCGTGGAGGCTCACCATTGACAGCCTCCACATGGTGCCACCGGGGGCTGGGAGGGGCCTGCAGCGTTTAATATAGACCTGTGCCCCTACCAGCCACCTCTTCGCCTCATGTCTCCCTCCCTCCCTGTAGACAGTGTGGGTTCGCCAGTCGCCCCTAGGGGGGCCAAGTAGGATTTTTTTTGCTCCCAATCACTTAGATTGTTTTCCCCACACACACACCTACTTCACACTGTAAGACAGCAGGGTAGTATTAAGTAGGCTAATTGGTACAATTCAGTCACATTTTATTCTGGGGGCAGGTGTGCAGGCATCAGGAGCAAGGCTAGGGTTGGTGAGCATACTTAGGCTCATTGTGGTGATTGGTAACACCTGAGGCTCTCAGCTGGGAGTCTTGCGGCATCAGCTGGAGGGATAAGGATTACTTATGAGACCAACCATCCTCACCCACTTGGAGTTTCACAACTTGAGTGGAGGGGTGACGTTGGAAGGCCTCCCTACCCCAAAAGAGGAATCAGGATGGGTGGTGACAAACAAGTGCCACCTATCCGGATATGAATGGCTCACCCAATCCCAACTATGGCCTAGTTAGTGGCCTAGTTAGGATGCCGACTTAGACGTCCAACTCCCCTCACTGAACTTAATAAATGTGGCCCTATTTAAATCCAACTTTCTTGTCTTGCCTCATTATTTTTGCCTTCCATTCCAGCAATAATGCCTGGGGCTAATGGGAGTTGAAGTCCAAAACATCAAGAGGGCACTATGTTGAGAAAGGTTGGGCTAGGGCAAAATTGAGTCAAAGTAAAGCAATGAGGAGAACTAGTTGAAAAACAAAATACCAAGCTCAATAATAAACAAAGTGCCTTTTATGATGCTTCTGAGAAAATCTTAGAGTTATAGGACTATGTTGCAGGTGCTTCCGATAAGGTATAAAATGTTTGAAGAGGGAGTTGATTGATTGAAATGCTTGTTTTAATACACTTAAATGCAATTCTGACTTTAATGTAGCTGCTTTTCCTGGAAAAGAAAGTCAGTTTCTTCTGTGAAAGCTAAGCCTAAAGCTTAGACTGTTAATAGCAGTGAGAGTTAATGCAGTGCTTTACACTTGAAGATCTGTCCTTTTATTTTAGTTTGTTAGCTGCGTCAAAATATTGGTTTCCAAACAAATACAGATCCTGGTGTTCCCTGAAAGCGGATCAGTCAGATGTTCTTCAATGAGATGATTAACAGTGGACATTTAGTTCATAATCCTTCCCCTGGGTTAATCAAAACTGAGTTCACAATTTTCCTCCTTTGTTAGTTCTTTCCCCCACTGTCTTCAGGTATTTCAAATAATTACAGAAATAGCTGCAGATGGACTTTGGAGGAAGGAGCTATTTCAGGCTGTATTGAATAGGAGCATGATTTGTGCACTTTATCAGGCTGACTTGTAGACAGCAGCATATATAAAGGGCATGAATCACGATAGATGTATTTTTGTGACGTATACATGGCAGCTCAAGTAGAACCTTCAAAGAAGGGTTTGATGAGAAACACAATGTTCCAACCTGGAGATCCAATAAAGGGCCAAAGTTACATGTGACCCATCTGAAGTTGCTCTTTGCAACAGGAGAAAATCTCCCATTGGTGCCAATAGTGTGAATGATTTCTACTAAGACCTTTTATTTATTTTCAGTATATGTCAAGGGATCCAAATTAGTTGTTCACAGGTTGTCTACCCCTGGAATCTTTATTTGACACATAATATAGAAAAAGTTCCTGGAATTCAAAAGAAACCCATGGCCTGGCTTGCAATTGTGAACAGAGTTGGGCACGTGAGAGAACCCCAACAAACCACAAACAAATCAGATCACCCCATGATGGACATCCCTAAACTAGACATGACATTAAATGCATCTTTGCATTTAATATGCATGCTTGCTAAAAAAAAAAAAAAAAAAGCTGCAGCTCGTGCAAAATGCAGCGGCCAGATTGATTTCAGGAACCAGAAGGTTCAACCATATAACACCTGCTCTGGTCTGCTTGCACTGGCTGCCTGTATGTTTCCGAGCCCAATTCAAGGTGCTGGTTTTGACCTATAAAGCCTTACATGGCTTGGGACCACAATACCTGACGGAACGCCTCTCCTGATGTGAATATACCCGGTCACTACGTTCAACATCTAAGGTCCTCCTCCGGGTGCCTACTCCGAGAGAGGCTCGGAGTGTGGCAACGAGAGATAGGGCCTTTTCAGTGGTGGCCCCCAGACTGTGGAATGATCTCCCTGACGAGGCTCGCCTGGCACCAACGCTGCTATCTTTCCGGCGCCAGGTTAAGACTTTCTTCTTTGCCCAGGCATATGGCGGCACATCTTAATCACCCACATGTTTTGTTTTTTAACTGTTTTTAATGCTCTATATGTGTATGTTCTGTGTTTTAGAGTTTTAAATTTTGTATACTTGTTTTTATCTCAATTTTAGAATTTTTGTAAACCGCCCAGAGAGCCCTGGCTATGGGAGCGGTATATAAGTGTAATAAATAAATAAATAAATAAAATCCTTTCCTGCTGCAGTCTTGAGGGAACTCCCTTCCCTGAGTGCTTTTTGCATTGGGAGAAAATCCCCCATTGGCACCAATGGGTGAGTTCCTCCTGATGCAAAGAGCAGCTTCAGATGGGTCACATGTAACTTTGTCCCTTGATTGATGGCTCTCCAGGTTGGAACATTGTGTTTCTCATCAAACCCTTCTTTCTTGGTTCGACTTTAGCTGCCATGTATGTGTCATGAAAATACATCTATCATGATTCATGCCCTCTTTCTAGTCATTACAACGCAAGAGTCGAATAACTCAATAATGCAAGCAACTGTCATTTCTTAAAAGCCTGTGTACTCCAATCACGAGCACTCAATATCTCATAAGGTTTGGTTCTAAACACTGTAGCTGTTATCTGAAGCAATTTTATGCTTAATCAATGGGTAACAGAGGAGTACATTCCATTTTATTTTTTTCTGGGACAAAGTACGGCTTCTCTACTGCCTCTGAATAAATATGGCAAGTTTAGTTTAAACATGGTTTGAGTGATTGCAGATGGCTTATTTATTTAAATTGCTCTCTGTTCAGATGAAATCTAAATAGAAAAGCACACAAGTTATCTCTTGAATCCAAACCGTTGTTTTGGCAAAACCGAAGTCTAGATATTTTGGAGTTTAAACTGCACAGGGAAGGGGAAAGTCTGGAACTTGTGTTTCTTTCATAAAAGGCCTGGACTAAAAATAGTTCTTTAGATTTCAAAATGCTCTGCATCTATTACCTAATCAATGTATCTTTAAGCAAAATCACAAGGTGTGATGGGAAAGCAACTATTGATTCTCTTTTACAATTCAGGCTGTAGGAGAAGCAAAACTAAATGGTGTGTCACTGGCAAACAGAACGGGAACTATTTTATTCAGTTCATTTTTTATAATAACTTCCCAGAGTTTGTACACTTCTTTATATAGGGATTTAGGAGAACTTGAGATTAATAATATTTGAATATGCGAGAAACCAAAACTGATAGATTCATCTATTCAGGCAGGGTTTTTTTCACTGCTTAGCTCTTTAAAATGTCACTTTGAATCCCTGTATGTTCAACCAGGGCCAGATCTACACCAAGCAGGATATGACACTTTGAAAACGGTTTGAAAACTGTATATGGAGTGTGTCCTGGGCCCCAACAGTTGTCTCTACTGTTATAGACTGTTTTAAAGCAATAGTGTATATCCTGCCCACGTTTGTGGTGCTGAAAGAGGGTTGCCCCTCTTTGAGGTGGGGACAGGCTCTTCATCTTTAACAGCTACATTGCAGGCAAATACAGCATGGTCCTCTCTTGTTTGGAATAGCTGTACGTATTGAATTTGGCTGGAACGGATAAAAGAGAATTTCGTTTGGCTTGTTTTTCATAAAGAATTGACCAAAATCCTCATTTCCCCCATAAACAGGATTCAAAGAACATGATACTTTTAAAAAAAATGTGGAAAAAGTAAAATTGACAGATTAGGAGAGCCAGGTCTCCATAAATTACTAGTTTTAATGACGAAAGGGCAAGTTTTGATGGGAAACCCAGAAAGGTAAATTGCTCAAATGGAGAAGCCTCATTGGCCTTGAGATGGCCACATCACACATACGTGTTACTTCATTTGCTAGTGGGATGAGAGAATATCCAGTGCCTGTGCTAGTAGTATGTATGTGAAAGGATCCAACCACCCAGTAAGTGTGTGCAAAGGGGCTGTGTGGTTCCGGTAGAGCAGAAAGTGGCCTGGAAGAGGGTGTGGAGCATTTTCTACAAAGAAATCTAATGTCTGTATTGCTGAAATCAATAAAACTTGTAAAGGCATGCCCATGAACAGGATAGAAGCTTCAAATCGTTTTGAAACTGTTGCGTTTCCCCTAGTGGCCAGGAGTACTTTGCAGTGTTTTAACAATTTCCTGTTCAGTTTGTATACTCAGCAGGATTAGGTGAACAGTTTGGTAGCAGTTAATTAATTTTTTAAAGAGGTTACATCTCCCCCCGATCCCCACCCACCCCCTTATGAGCTACCAAACCTGAAGCCAGACTTGACAGGGAAATGCTGCAATATAAAGTGACAAAGGGGCTTTCAATGCAGACTTTTCAATATTATATTGAACAACGTGTTAAGAAATGTCTCTTCGTTACCCTTCATTTTAACGAACCATTGTGTGTGTCAGAAGTCTTGAGTGTTACTTGGAGAAGATATATATATATTTATATTATTGTTTGAGGGGTGTTTTTGCATGTGGTTTAATGTATATTTTAATGTTATAAACCTCTTTGAGATTTGTAAATAGTATGTCGAATACTAATGCTTTGTAGATAACAATATGGGAAACGTTGCTCACGTGCTCTTGATCCTGCCTTAAGCAAAGCTCTTTTAAGTCTTTAGTAACTGAACTCATGCTTAAATTAGTCCTACTAAAATCATTGAAAATGTTGTCTTCACCCTGGGAGTAAGCTGATCGA